>NW_025336072.1:570337-575782 GCF_004798865.1 Varanus komodoensis
TCCATGACTGCATCCACAAGGAAGATGCCAGTGTGATCTGCTCAGGTGCTTCTACTTGTTCTTCAAATATGTCCATTTGCATAGAATGGAGACCTGCATACGTATATTTATAGCAGTTTTTGAGAAAATTGACTTTTCTCTTTTCTCTCCCTTCCGACTAGAAACACGGCCTACTCCCTCTGAGAATCCCCTTTTAACTGGTGAGTGATTACATTTTTATTTACATTTTAGTGATCTATATAATTTTAGTGGCAATGAATATCATCCCGTAGAGGGCACACTCACTTGAGATTTATCTATCTATCATTCATTAGGGTATTTCTACCCCATCCATTAAAGTTTGTCTCTGGATGACTTACAATATAAAACACCTACGAAAAACATCATAATAACACACAACTGAGAATACAGTCATAATTAGAATATTTATTCTTTAAAATATCGGGTAAATAAAAGGTCTTATCCTGGCGCCAAAAAGCATATAACGTTGGCGCCAGGTGAACCTCTCTGGAGATCATCTTATGTTAAAAATGGAAGCCAGTTTGAAGTAGCATTTGTCTTATAACAGTAGTGCTTAAGTTTTTAAGCGCCAGGAGAAGACCCTGTGAGTGAAGCATTGCTATACCCATGTTCGTTCTATCCCATGCACTTCTTATTTTTTGCCCAAGATTTTGCTGCTTTGTATCTCCAACTATTCTATATAAATGTCAAAATTATAAAAATATGTATTCATGATTGTGTCTATTTTGTAAAAGCAGGATCTATTTCTTCTCTTTTAAACATTAGAAACTCCACTATCCCCCTCTAAGACTCCTCTCATATTTGGTAATTACCCCAGTTATACAGATTTATCTTGCAAAATATTTCAAATTATGTCAGTATTGTGCATCTATGTGAAAACTTCATGGTGAATAAATTGTTCTCTGCTTCTGGTGTATGTAATTTTTTTCCTTTTAGTAATATGTTCTCCACTGTTTGCCTGTTCATTTCTTTTTTATTAGTTTGAATTTACTTTGCTAGCCTGCATCCTTCTTTACATTTGTCTCATTTTGAGAAAAGAAGCCTTCTTCTTTACTTTTGGACATGTTCGTACATGACTTGGTATCTGAGCTTATTTTATAAACATTTTACATTATTTTCAAGCTTCAGCCTAGGAGATTTGACTTGCTTTGCTGAATACGCAGGTCAGAAGAATTAGTTGCATTTTTAAGTTGGAAAAAAGCATTTTGATTATTACATTCTGTGGGACAACTGATAAACTATTTCTCATATGACCAACAAATGGTCAATACAATGTACGGCCAAGAACCAAAATGATTCAGAGATTATTTCTTTCATTCAGCATCTGAGTTGTATGTTTTGAGAACAGAATGGCCAATATTTCTTGACCAGGCAGGAAGACAGTGATCTGGAAGTGAGAAACTTGTGTTTAACTCCTTTGTCATGGTCAGATCACTTCCTCGTGAGGTTTGAGCTCAGGGCTGAACTTCCCCTCTGTAAGGGTGTAAACCCTATTAAGATGATCCACCCCTGGAGCCGTATGGATCCTGATGGATTCCTGAGAGCTCTGAGGGATCTTCCAGTTGATAAAGCTGGTGCTCCTGCCAATGCCCTGGTTGATTTGTGGAATGGGGAAATGACAAGGGCAATCGACACGATCGCTCCTAAGCGTCCTCTCCCACCAGGCAAAGCCTGCTCATCACCATGGTATACACCTGAATTACAGGCGATGAAGCGGGCTGAGAGATGATTAGAGCACAGGTGAAGGAAATCATGGGATGAATCTGACTGAACACACTTACATGCTCATTATTGAGCCTGTGCTGTGGCGGTGAGGGCGGTGAAGAAGAAATTCTTCTCCGCCTCCACTGCCTCCTCACAATACTGTCCAATGGAGCTCTTTCAAGTGGTGCACGGCCTGATATACTCTGGCCCTAAAAAAGATCCAGTGGGACCATTGATATCCCGCTGTGATGATTTTCCCAGTATTTTAAGGAGAAAATTGCTCAGATTCATCATGAGCTGGATTCCACAGTTGATAGGGTTCCATTATGGGAAGCTTTCAGAGCCCCATCTAGTCCATCATTGTTGGATGAGTTCCAGTTGTTGCAGCCTGATGATGCGGACAAGGTGCTTGGACTGGTACGCCCTACCACCTGCTTGCTTGACCCTTGCCCTTCCTGGCCATTTATCAAAGCCAAACATGGAATTGGTACCTGGGTCCAGGAGGTTATTAATGCTTCTCTGAGGGAGGGCCGGGTCCCTGCTCCTTTGAAGGAGGCAGTGATCTGGCCCGTCCTGAAGAAGGTGTCCTTGGACCCAGAGGTGGCTGTCAATTATAGACTGGTGGCCAACATTCTGTTCTTGGGCAAGGTGTTGGAGCGAGTGGTGGCAGGACAACTCCAGGCAATCTTGGATGAAACTGATTATCTGGACCCATTTCAGTCCGGTTTCAGACCCAGTTACAGTACTGAATCTGCCCTGGTTGCCCTGTATGATTATTATTATTATTTCCTAATTGAGCTTATTTAGTTTCGCATGAATTTTGAGTCTCTGCAAATTATCCAACAATGACAACAGCAGAAAATCCTTTGTCCCTATACTGGTGTGTGGAGAGGACAGAAGTCAGGGTTGTGCTGAAGTCCATTACAATGGGAATTGGATACAGTCTGTGCAAATGCATGAGATGCAAAAAATTCTCAGGTTGGATACAGACAGCTAGTCTGTGAGGAAGCCATTTCAGCTATAAGATCTTCTAAACAAAGCTGTTACTATATTACATTACTTCTGGTTTCATTTCAGAGTTGAAATCCAAACACTACAAGAAGAGTGTTGCCTTTCCTGCATTTTCACTATGTAACTTATAGGTGACAGTGTGGTATAGTGGAAAAACACACATAGACACGTTTTTAAAAGTGATTTTTGTCGTTTTTACAAAACGTTTTAACTGCCACACTTTCTCTTCTCTAAACAAAACTTGCAGAAAGTGCTTTTCAGAGACAGAGGAGGCTCACAATACAATCTAAAAAACATAATTAAGGAACAATGAGCATAAAACAAATGCCTCATGTTGAAAAGCTGTCAATGCACATTTTGGTCAAGGATGCAGTAACATCTTCCAAGATTATGTACTGTGCTATGGGAATGAAAAGTCTCTTAAAGATTGCTCCATAAGGGATGGGGAGTTTGCAGCTGTGGCCACAGGAAAGATGCCAGTGTTGTCATAGAACCCTCTCTACTGTTTGTTCACAGTTTTCATACTATATAATACTCTTCATTAGCGTATTTGCTTTGCATGTATTGAAAACTTCTTTCAGTAGCATAACCTTACTTTTATTATTTCCTGTCTTATTTTAGGAACAGTTTCCTTAACCACTGTGAAACCTGTTAGAACTAGTGAGTATTGGTGCAGTTTGGGGGTGGGGGTTATGTTTTTGAGGTATATAATGGCTCCTGCTACTATTTTGTACAGAAGAACAAGTCAATAAAACACATTTTCACTATTTCCAGAATGCTGAGATTGCTAAACAGTTTTATTCAGTGTATTGTAATTCAATTCCTATATATATTTTGGTGAAAAATGGAATTTGATTTTAATTTGAAAGAGCGCCCCAGATTTATGTCCCTTGCCTCTAACTTCATTCCCTTATCTGCCTTGATGTGGAAATTAGAAACAATGGGGTTTCCTAGAAATATGTCAAGTTCCATCTTACTAGCTCTCAGGAAGAATTTTTAATATGTCATCATGTGTTGTGATCTATCATATATCAGAACCATTATGACTCAGCACTCTGTGTATGGTTAGTAATTGTGTTAGTACTGTGACAATAAATTATATTTTCATTGGCCTCGCGCATCTGAATGTTGACAAATGGTCTATTTGTTAGGTATGCTTTTCACAAAGAGAAAACAAACTAGAGTTAACAGGATGGCTGCTTTCTTGGTAAATTTCAGATGTCAAAGCCAAAAGACCCCAAATGAAAATGAGCAAAATTCCATGATCAAAGCTGATTATTCCCAAAAACATGCAGCAAAAGTAGTAAGAGGATAGTCTACAAATAAGCTGGAGAATACAGGCTGAAACCTCACCGTGACAGTGTGTCCTTTTTGGGTGCTCCCAGACCCAAAGTTTGCTAGCATGGGCCATCTGACATTGGGCAGCTGTTCTCTTTCTCCCTAACCAATTGTCTACCTTGAGGAAAAAGAGAATAAACCATGGGTAACCACGGCATTATCTTGTCTAGAAACCTCCCCTTCTGCCCTGCACCCCGCCCTGAACGTTCATTAATGTGGCACAGTCATGGTGCCATAAACCTTCGTCCAAGTTTTAATGTACAATATTGCAATATTCTCCCTCTGCCCCACACAGGTCCTGCAGGAAATCTGCCATCAAAGGCTCCAGGTACGTATCTGATTCTAGCAGAAGAGACAGGTGACTGCATTTATGCAATCTTACACAGCCTTATATATTTATACAGTGTATGCATCATATTTATTTATTTAATATAATTTTATAACATATTTTTCCTTTCAAAGAACCATTTAAGCCTCTATCTATCTATCATCTGCCTTAATGCCTTGTCAGGGATGCAACACATCATAAGAATGAGAAAGGTTGGATATAGTGAAAATTAGGTGTTGATCTCCCTTTTTCTTTCGCTTTCTTCCAAGATCAGAAATGTATGACCTAGCAATGAAATGCCTTCCATAGCTACAGTACTTATCAAATAACTAGAATGGACCATGTGAATATTGATTCAGAAATTGTCATGAATACATTTTTAAATATGGCTCACTTCTGTAATCTTAAATGTAAATAAAGTATAACAGAATTATTGTCATATTATCTAAAGCAGCAGTTCCTAAACTGTTCCACAGAATGCTAGAGTTCCACAAAAGCCTTGTAGGGAATCCACAAAAACATCTCAAAAATCATATTTAAAATGGATTTTTAAATGAAACCACATGAGGCCAACTATTCAATTGTCAGTTGGTGTCCAAGCAGCAAACAAGGGAATGTATCACTTCATTTGGCTCCTAGCACTCTATTTTGTAGTGTTGGGAATAACAGAAACAATTCATTTCGGATATTACCATATCATTGCTTTATTAATTTATTATATTTAAAATGTTTTCTTTTTATTTCCAAACCTACTGCATTATGCAAAGCACTCAGGCAATAGGAGAGAATGAAAGAAGGAAGAACATTGTGGGTTTACAATGCTTAGTAAAAATCAGGGTAGAGTTAGGGTTCCACAAGGAAAAAAAAACTCTTCAGAAAGGTTCCATGACTGAAAAAGTTTGGGAACCACAGATTTAAAGAATAGTTAAATATCTGTGTAAAGGTCAGAATGAACCCTCAAACACCTTCACATTTTAGATAAGTGCAATCAAACCCATCCCTTAGCCTTGTACAGAAAAACTGCTTTTTTATTTTGAGCTTTA
>NW_025336072.1:575882-768382 GCF_004798865.1 Varanus komodoensis
TAAAGCTCAAAATAACAGGTGTTGTGGATGAGAAACCGACTCTGAATTCTAGAATTATAGGTTAGAATTCTATAGCCTATAGACAGACAGACAGACAGACAGACAGACAGACAGAGATTATGTATATAAATTCTATAGGCTATGATTGATGAATGCTTATACACGCACACATAATGCTACATGCCCTTTTCTGCCATTTCATGTTTCGCCTGCTATTTTTAACAATGAAACAACAAATTCATTTTTTACAGAATACATTAATTTACAAGTTTCTTTGGTGACAGGAAGTTCTCCAATAAACCCTATCATAATTTCTTTTGCTGCTCTGTTTCAAGCTACCACTACAAGACTGGCAAGTAGAAAGAGCAGCTGTGACACTACATTTGAAATTTACTTCAGTGAAAGTCATGTGTGATGCCCAGGTTGTGTGTAGACAATTTGGTTATGAAGAAGTCATTTCATCACGCTAAAGCTGCACAGCATACCTCTCTGTAAAGTGTGGTCCAAAGTGATAGCGTAACCTCTTCAAAATAACAAAAGGGAGACGAGAGACCTGCAACAAAATGCTGCAGCTTATCCTCATCTTCAAGGGTGCCTCTCCTGGGCTTCTGCCAGCCAACGATGGCAATCTCATTAACAGCATTAGCTATAAGGAGCTCAAACAGAACATTCATTTTCCCATCCCTGTAGTTTTTGTGCTTCTTTTTGCGCTAACACAAGCAGTATTCCAAAGCTACCAAATGTATTCAGTCCTCACTGGGTGGTTTTTAAAGCATTTTGTTCCAGCTCTTATTGTTCTATTAGGGTTTCTTTTGTAGTTGAGGGGGAAGGGTCATATTATACTTCTGCAAAGCTTTGGTTTCCCCAACTTTACTTATTTCTTCCTTTTTTAAGTGATTCCATGTTGGCTGCATTTCTCACCACCCAAATTCAGTCTTACTGGCATAGTCATAATCAGCTTACATCCTTTACACTGGATCGTTAATCATTATTTAAACAGCATTTGTACACTGAGGTTGAAAAGTCCTGATATAAATAGGTAGTTATGTAACATAAGCCAGGACAACTGCAATGATTACGAGTACATTGCTAGATGGCACTGTTATAAGGAATTTATACAGTAGACCAGAGGATATCAACAGAGTGTAGCTCCCTCTCTCATAATACCAGACCCCAGGGCAGCCCCTGAAGCTGATCAGTGGGAGATCAGTGGGAGATCCCACTGATCCAAGGCAGACGAAAGGAAGCACTTCTTCGCACAGAGCATAGCTGAGCTATAATTTCCATGTGATGCAGTGAAGGCCATCTGGATGGCTTGAAAAGAGGATGGGGCAAATTCATGGAGGAAAACCCTATCAATGGCTCCTGGTCCAAAGTCAGTACACCAGTAAACATCATTTGCTCTTGCACTCATCCTGCTTCTGGCCTTCCTGTAGGCAGCAAGATGGTGACTGTGTGAACAGAAGCTAGTCCAGATACACACTTGGCCTGAACTGGCATAGCTCTTCCTATTTTGCTAAAAGTCCTTGCATTGTCTTTTTCAGCACAGCTTGGATTGAAAATGCACGTTCTGCAAAATAGAAGAATGTTCTTCTACAAAATGCTTTAAACTCCCAGTTTAATCTTTTAATAGTTTAATCCTTCTTGCAAACTCACCCTCTTACTGCTTTTCTTCATTTCACATGTTAGACATTGTGCTTGAATATCCAATTTTGCCAATTTTGTAAATTTAATAATACTCTTAATTTCACTCTACCAGTTCCTACAGTAAGAACCCAGTATCCTCCTACTCCAGGTGAGTAGATGAATCACGTGTCTCATAAAGTATATGAGTAATTATAAGGAAATACTGAGTAATTTGCCTTGATTGCTTCCTCTGTGCTGGCTTGGAACTGTGCTCAGCAGGAAGCACAGGATTCCCAAGCTCATGTTCCCATCCCACTTGCAAAAAGTAGCTTGAAGAGCAGGTCTGCAGAGAGTGCTTAATTCTTTTCCTGCCCACTGTTTTTCATTGGCAAACCCTCAATTCAACTACTTTAATTCAGGACATTAAATGCATACATGCACTTAATGTGTCTGATTATTCTACATAAGACATCTTCACAGCAATGGCTGCAATGAATACCACACCACACCCCATGCTGTTATTTGTCATTCTAGAACAGAAGCTATCAAGGTGTCAATGGCAGCTGTATTCACAGAACAAATATAAATCAGCACCAAGCTCATGTCACAGTTCAGTTTCCTACTAGGGGTCCCCACTATTGCTATGCCAGTCAGAAAAATCAGACAGGTATACACACATTAAGCGTGCAATTTCCAGCCTGGCATAGTTGATGTGCTCAATTAAGTCCCCTTTGAGGGGAAAATAAAGGGCCTTTATATCTAGCATAGCCAAAGTCAGCTCTTATCTGCCCTACCTGCTCCCAAACACTAACCTGAAAAACTACCAGCATAGCTTTATACCTACAGAGTTTTCCATGTGCATACCACAAGAACAAGAATATTAAATACATGATGTAGCCCATCAGCTAAAAAACCAATATACTATAATTAATTAACAATATACTGTAACTAACCCTAACTAAAGGACAGGAAAGAGGGGAAGGATACATATATACTTCCTGGGGAAGGATATTCCAAACATATGGAGCCAGCACAGAAAAGACTCTGCTTTGGTACTTGTCATTCTCACGCCTTTCATCAATAGGCTATTTAGTTCAGAAACGTGTTACTCAAACAATGAACCCTGAGTCTGGTATTTTGCTGGAACAGATACGGAAATGTATATTTCCACATTTTGTTGGATCAGAAAAGGGTGTCGTACCTAGAAAGAATTACTTCAGTTAGGCTGCAGTGATGTGTAATTAGTTATCCACAAAAGCTATACAACAGATGAAGATGAGCATCCCCAAGCACACTGGCAGATGCAGCTAGCTCAGTGAGAAAAGAAGAATCACAGTGCAAGTGTGATATATTGATCCTGCAACACAGTCTAGTGGCCTATGAGAAAACTATTATTAGTATAATAATTGCAAGGATTCTTCCAAGCTCTTTTTGCTAAAGGATGGGATAAAGATGCTAAGCATAAAGTAAATGAAAAATTGATTAATTGTCCATTTTACACAAAAAAAATTCCATATGAGGAACCCTGCTTTCAGGATCAGTTATTTTGGCTATACATTTCTGCAACATATTAAAGTACAGCCACTCAATACAGAATTTGATTTTGATTGCAATGCAACTGTATTCTCCACAACATGGTCCCCGTTTCTCTTTTTCTCTACTGCAATGTTTACTTTAAAAAAACCTACCTCTTCAACTGGTAAGGGACATTTCATCTTCATAAAGCAATACTAAATAATATTTCCAGCTTTGCAAACATTGGGTTGGATCCATGCTTAGGTGTGCACTAGTCTGGCAGAAATAGATTTCCCCACTCCTCCTCATAGCACCCACAACCAACTCCCTGAAAATACTGCACAGAAGATTGGGAAACCCTGTTGAATGAATTAAGGTGTGCTGCAGGCGGAGGAGAGATCCCTGAAAATCAGGTGGGCACACCTTCCATGAGCTGGACTTTTCCACCAATGGGAAGCAGATCCTAGATACAACCCAACATATAATACACTTATCATAGAGGGCTTGGACCGGAAGTAGTCCATGGATCTAAATGCAAATGATGTGCAATTTGTATAGAACTTGATTAGCCACTGCCAACCGGTGTTTCTTTCCCAGCTTTCTAAGATGGGGCTATACAACTTGCCAAAGGAAGAAACAGGTGTGAGGGACAGCTTGAAGTTTTTCTCTGTAATAATAACTAGGACATATTTCACATAGCTAATGGTCAGAAATTCAAGGAATTGTACTTCTGAACACCTGGAAGGAAGCACTCCAGGGAAGGATGGAATAGCAGCTAAACTGAAATGCACATGATATATAACTTGCATAGAATGCGATCCACCAGTAGCAACGGTTGCTCTCTCCTTTACCTCTCTGAAGGCGCAGTAAAACTCGTTGATGGAAGAAACAGATGTGAAGGACGGCTTGAAGTATTTCACAATGGAAGATGGGGCACAGTCTGTGATGATCTGTGGGGCATGAATCATGCACGTGTTGTGTGCCGGCAGCTCGGCTGTGGAGATGCTCTTTTAGCACCAGGAAATGCTCAATTTGGTCCGGGCTCAGGTGATATTTTTCTGGATGATGTATCCTGCACTGGGAACGAAGGTTACTTGAGCCAGTGCGCCCATAGAGGATGGGGGATACACAACTGCATCCACAGAGAAGATGCTGGTGTTATCTGCGCAGGTACTCTTGGATTGCTGAATGGTAGATCCATTATTATCTTGATCTAAGCTTGCAATCCTATGCTCAGTTAGCTAGGATTATGCCTAAATGAACTCCAAGGTCCCTTTGACTTATAGTCTGGTGAGCCAAGTGTTCCCCATCTTGTATCAATGCAGCTGATCATTTTTCCCTAGGTAGATGACTTGGCATTTGTCCCTGAATTTAATTCCTTTGTTTTCTGCCCAGTGTTCAAGCTTATCTAGGTTCCAAGATAAGTTCTTGGAACTTAGATAACATAACAAAATAAGATCCTTAGATCATCTTTTTGTCTTCCAGCATGTTAGCTATTCCACCCAGTTTAGTATAGTCTGCAAATTTAATCAATGTTCCCAGATCTCTTCAACAAGATCATTAATAAAGATGTTGAAGAGTACAGTTCCCAAGACTGAAATCTGGGGTAGCCCACTCATAACTTCTCTCCAGGATGAGAAGCTAACATTGTTGATCACTCTCTCTGACCTACTTTGAAGCCAGTTGTGGATCCACCTAATAGTAGTTCTGTCAAGCCCACATTTTGCTAATTTATTTATTAGGATGTTGTAGGGCACTGTGTTGAAGGCTTTACAACTAGGTAAATTATGTCCACGACATTTCCTCTGTCCATTTGGGTGGTGATCCAGTCAAAATTAGGTTAGTTGGCATGACTTATTCCTTGGTTGGATAATATGTGCAATCACACTTTTGATTGTACCATAAATGGAAATAAAGTGCATATCACTGTTAACCACTGTGGGGTTGTTTACAACAATCCTCCTTGAAACAGATGCCCTACAGGTTAGAAAGTTAATCATAAAAATAACACTTTGAGCGGTACTATTCTATGCACATCTATTTGGAATTAAGACCCATTGAGTTTAGTAAGATTTACTCCAAGCTAAGTGTCTCCCAGGTAGGTGGCTTGCAACCTAACTGGAACAGAAATTTAATTTATTGCAATATCATCTCATTCTTTCTTCTGACTTATTAATAGAAGAATTATTCTTGAGATGCATATAAACCACTTTTCTTGATGAGTGTCTTCTACTACATATTAAATCAAGTGTTCCATTATCAATTTTGATTTTGGTGAAATTAAGTATCAATCTAGCTGATACATACTTTTTACTTTTTTATATATACCACTTACTTTTTCCCCTTCCTTCTTTCTTTTCAAGAAAAACCCCAGAATATTCCTTCAACAGGTAAGAGATGGCATGATTACTCCATGACATAATCCTAAATTCTAGTTTTCAGTGGGTAATGTTGTAGAATAGGTGATAAGAATAAGCCGAATAAGCCCAGCCTTCCCCAACCTTTGCACTGAACTTCTCATCAGTCCTAGCCAGCATGGATAATGGTCAGAATTCAGGGAACTGTAGTTCTGAACAACTGGAGGGCATTACACCAGGGAAGGATGGAATGGCACCTAAACTGAAATGCACATGCACCAGTAGCAACGGTTGCTTCTCTTTTAGCTGTCTCAGAAGGCTCTGTGAAACTTGTTGGTGGAAGAAACAGATGTGAAGGACGGCTTGAAGTATTTCACAATGGAAGATGGGGCACAGTCTGTGATGATCTGTGGGGCATGAATCATGCACGTGTTGTGTGCCGGCAGCTCGGCTGTGGAGATGCTCTTTCAGCACCAGGAAATGCTCAATTTGGTCCGGGCTCAGGTGGTATTTTCCTGGATGATGTATCCTGCACTGGGAACGAAGGTTACTTGAGCCAGTGCGCCCATAGAGGATGGGGGATACACAACTGCATCCACAGAGAAGATGCTGGTGTTATCTGCTCAGGTACTCTTGGATTGCCTCTGATAATGTAGATTAGGATCTTTTGGTAGATCTCTGAATGACTTCCAGTAGATATGTAAGAGTTTCTGACTTCCAATTGTTTCAAACATGCATTTAAAGGGGAGAATGCTCTGCCATACCTGACCTTGTCCAAATCACTTCTCATTTGGCCTCAGTGACTGTACAAATCACTTCTCTATTGCTTACAGTGGTTTTTTATCCATGTTGCATGTGTCACCTAATGATTTTCCATACTAGGTGCAGCTTCTTAGCGGAGTAGCTAGCATATCACCAAAAATATAGCCTGTTGTCAGGTTGTGGGGTTTTGTGGGCAGAGAATCCCAGCTATCTCTAGACAGGTCTGAGAAAGACTTTCATCTGAAACCCTTGGGATCCACTGGCAATTGGTATAGGCAAAAATGCTGAACTGGATAGATCAGTGGTCTGACTCATTTTAAGGCAGCTTACACTCTGAAGCAGATCCACATTTTGACATTCAAGATCTGATTCATGAAAGCCATTGAAAGAGACCCCCACTGGAGTCCTTACAAAATAACATTTATCTATAAATGATATATTTACAGTTTCTTGAAACTGTCAAATGATCTGTGCTTTGGCTTCAGAAATGAGTAGAAGAAAGGAAGTTGAGGAAGATAAAGTTGACATTCTCCCTAGTTTGGATTCAGATCCAAGCCAGAGAAGTACTCTCAGGGATAAGATGTTCCTTTTGTATTTGAGGTGAGTGGTATAAGTGACTAAATTTTGGATTTCCAAACCAAATATTATGAACTCCACCCAAGCTTATAGAAACAACTTCTCTAGCTAGTAGGGGGCATCTCTTCTCCTTAAAAATATCCTAGTTCTGAGTGTGTAGACATTTAAGGCACAACTCTACATCTTCAGGCAGAAAAACTGTCTGCAGCTCTCATGCCCCAGCCAGGTAAAAATTGTAGGTCTTTTCTGTCTACATATGCACAGGACTACATTTTTAAAGTAGATTCTCATGTTCATGTTTGCTACTGGGTTTTCAATAAGTGTATGTGGTGTAAAACTCAAAATAAATACCATAATGGTATTTCAAGATTTGTGCCACATTAGAAGTAATTCCATCTAACCATATAATGCAATGTAATTTCTTCCTCCAGTTGGCCCCAGGATGGTCACTACAGCTGGTAATTATTTTTGTTCTATACAAATAATTTATATATGCATGTTATTACTGTTTAAATTATATGTCTATTTTGTAGCTCATTATGTAAATCAGTAAATTTTAAATAAATCTAGATTGGGTCATAGATAAGAATTCGGAGCAAACTGGTATAATGGCACACATGTGGCTGCCACAAAACAGAAACTGTGTGTCTGGTCTGTTCCTCTCCCTTGGCGATAACAAGTTCACTCATGTTCCAATTTCATGAGGTTCTGAATTTCCCAGTCCCTTCCTGTTCTGAAGGAAGACTGTATGAGCTGTGGGATATAAATGTACTAATAATCATTGCTGACTTCTATTATCTTTCTTTTATAGCTCCTGCAATTGATACAAACACAGATCCCGGTAAATGCTTGTTGCTTTTGATTAATGAATGCATTTTAAAGCATTTTACTTGAAACATCAAAAGGGTCTTTGGCATCTCATCAGAACGTTTGGACCATTGTATTTCTGTCTTCAATCACAAAATGCTATCCACTCAACAAGCTGCTGCTATGAATGCTCCTGGAATCCATCCATAATTTTACCAAGGGCAAGCCACAACAGCCAGTAGAGAAGGAGGGAGTATTTCACCTCCTTTCCAGTCACTGCTGCTTGAGGCCATGGTGAAGTATGGAAAAAGTACCATGATTCTACCAGTTGAGATTTAGCCCTGGTAAGAACACATCCTCTAGGAAAGTAGGAAGGAGCCGCCCAGCAGCACAGGACTCCTACCTGCTTAGCAGCTGTTGCTTCCTCTGACTGTAGAGAAGCTGCACACCCGAGTCTGGCCATGGAGGTTCAGCAGGGGTCAGTTTCCTGGCACTGGGTTCATTTCCCGTATCTTAACAATGTCCGTGGCTCACCTGCAACAAAATCAATCAACTCTCAGGAGCAACTGAAATGCAGCCTGCGTGTCTTTAGCGCGTAGTTCAGGAGAGCATTAGGAGCTCAGGCCTACGTGAGTTGCCGCCACTTCCTTGTTGCCGGTGCCATTGCCTGCAGTTCTTCCGGCAACTAAACAGATAAACGAAAAATGAAGAGGAGTCCAGGCAGGAAGTGCTTCCTCTCCCTGGTTTGTGAAAGGAGAACTGTGCTGCAGGTAGCACTACTTGGAGAAACCTAGCCCAGCCTTCCCCGGCTTGGTGACTCCCAGATGTTAGGACTACTATCAGCCTTATTCAGCATGATTCAGTAGTCCATGATGATGGGAGTTGTAGTCCAAAACTTCTTGAAAGTATTAAGTTGGGAAAGATTGCCCTAACTGGATGATAACCCATGCTTCCAAAGAGGTGCTCAGCACACGGTTGCCTCTCCAAATTCAATGCAAGTTGTTGAACTACAGATTCCATTATCCCATATCACTGGCTCTGGTAGCTGAGAATACTGGGAGTTACAGTTCAGCAATTTTTGGAAAGTCACAGATTTTTCTCCCCTAACCTAGGAGTACACTGACATGAAGCTGAACCATTTGGATATTTGAACAATCATGTCTCATAGTCATCCACCACCTCGTTCCTTTACTCATACTATGCACATGTTCCTGGAAGTAAACCCTACTGAACACAGTGGGACATACCTCTGCATTAACTGCAGAGGAATTGTGCTACTATGAGTACTAAGGCCGAACAATATCAATACAATCCTGTAAATAATTTCAACTGAAAAACAATCTAAGCACAAACTAATCTAAGGATTGGCATGACTGTGACATTCATCATCTAAGGTCCTCCTCCAGCTGCCTGTACCAAGGAAGGCTCAGAAGGTTGGAATAAGCTCTTTAATGAGGCCAACCTGGTGTCAACATTATTATCTTTTTGGTGTCAGATTAAGAGCTCCTCCTCCTTTCAGGCATTCATTCATTCATTTCTTTATCACCTAATAGCATATGATAAGGTTTTAATCAGGTCTTCAATTTTTATTTATTCTGCTATGTTAGTATTTGTTTTTTAAATATGCGTGTTTGTGTGTGCATGCATGCCTGCATACTGTAAGTTTATTACTTGTTATGCATGTGATTTTAATAATGTTTTTAAAGATTTAAATCTTTGTAGAGAGCTTGCTATTGGGCAGTACAGAAATGAAGTAAGAGAAAATGAAATGAATGCATAATAGGAATTTGTAGTACTATGAGAATGTTTCTTTTAGCAGATGAGTATATATGCAAATCACAATGTTATATTATTTGCCTATGTATCCTGATCCTGCTTTGCCTTTCTATCTAGTTACACTTTCGTGTTTGAAGGACCACATGAAGACAGTTATTGCAAAAGAATATCTCACTTCAAAGGGCTGCTCCGAATGTAGACTGTACATGACTGATCCTGCCTGTAAACCAGTAGTTACAAGCAGTCATTATATATTTCATATACCATATGATGGCTGTGGAACAAGACAGCAGGTAAGAAAGAATATGCCTGATCATTAGTCACAGTTATATACATTTGCTTCGATAGCTGTAAGGGCAACATCCTTTTGGCCTGTGCTCTAGTAGCAGCAACGGTTTGTGCAATAGAGATGTAATGGCTCTAAAAGCAACCAGGAACCACCAGCCAGCTGCACTGGCTATCATCATTTCTGTTAATTTCCAGGATTGCTTTCAAAACTGCATGAACAGTCATTCCCTCCAGCACAAACAAATCTTCCCAAAAGCAAGTGCACAAACCTCCTCCAGTACTTACAATTTTATGTTTGATCCAAACTGAGAAATGATGAGCAATGGAAGACTTCCTGGTTTGTTTGTTCCTACCGCAGAAGGGAGCCAAGGGGCTGCATGGGTGCCCTTGAGGTTCGTTCATAACCTGGCATATTGTCTAGGTATGATCATCTGAACCAGCTGACATGGGTAGAATATTCATAGAATCAAGTTAGTATGAATAATATAGTGTTAGTCAACCTCATTATTACTGGACATAATTTTCTGGGTGAATACAGACAGCATTTTCCAAGTGATATATTGTCACAGTCTATTTAAAGTTGCAAGGAAGTTTTCTGCTGAATTAAAAAGTTGTTTACTGAATTGAAGTTGTCTACTAAATTAAACCTGATTCTGAGGAAATAATTCAGAAGGATCTTGGCCAAGGAGATGGGAATTCTTGGACAGTACAGTATAATATCAAGTGCTGTACAGTTTTAATTCTGCTTCCAGCTAGATGCAGGAAAGCATTGCCTTAGCATACCCCTATGCAGGTATTTACAGTACAATGGGGAGCCCTGCCTACAAGCAGGTGCTGAGAATACAGTGCCCCCTTTCAGATCAGCAGTTGGAGATACTGACTTGTTTATTTATACTTCCATTTATATGCTGCCTACTAGTGGAGTCTCAAGGCGGCTTACAAGGTGGATATGCACACATACCAGTTGCAAAACCTGAAAACCTATCCATCAGAAGGAGAAGCAGAGTACTGGATTCAGCTCCCTCTTCTGCTCCATAGAGATTGGCAGGATTTTAAAAGAGGGCTGTGCACCTACTGCTTCCATCTTGTATTCATAGACCACAAACAATAATGGCACAGCTATCTCATCATCTGCGTTGTAATCTCCAGACTACAGTCTGCGTTTTCAGAGCATCTGCCATGCCAGGCAATTACACCAAGATTTCAGAGGGATTCAGAACTCCCGACACAGAAAACAGTAAAGGAGAAATCAGACTGTTGCAGCTAATACAAGTCACAGAGCAGCCCTAAGTACTTGAGTGCTAGGTGGCGCCCCAATTGCATCTGGTGCTTTGGAGCCCACAGCAGCTTGGGTGGCGAGTTGTTTCTTGTTTCTTTGTGGACAGATGTTTTTTGTTTTGCTTGTATTTCCCCCCTCCATTAAAAGTAAAGGGGTGTAATTAACTTTGGCAGCCCCAAAGCTGGTGTAACTTTGGGTCTTCTTTGGGATTATGTTAGCAGGAAAAGACAGTTCACGATCCCTTGGCCTCCCATGACCCACCATTTGTGGAACACTACAGGTGGGTTCAGGGCCAGCAAATACATTTTTCCTGCCTCAGGCAAAAACTAAGATGACTTTCTTTTCCCCAGCCCACGGTCAGCTGAGGGTGATGCAGGGTCATGAGGGGCAGATGGGGAAACTGTCATGCCCTGTCCCTTCCATCTGAGGCAACAGCCATGGAGATTTCTATCCCTACACTGCTATAAATCCATCCATAGCAAGATGTCTTCCAGTCCATCAGCTCTCTTCCCACTAGTCTATTTAGTGATCAGGAACACTGAATGCTTTTCTTGGCGATTTTGAATTTATCATACTTCGGTCTGATAATGCTTCTGATAACTTACCATATTTCTAATACCTTTGTCTAATGCTTTAACAGAATGCTGCAGACACCATCAGTTTCTTCAATACTGTCAAGAGCTCTGGGATTGGCGTAAAGCCTCAGTTTCATTTCACTTGCAAAATGGAGTGCAGGACAAGGAAGGAAGTGATGTACAATGTGGATGAGTCTGATGAGCTCACAAATGGAGGCCCACCGCAAGATAAACATGTCCATATGAAATTTGTATTTTATGACTCGCCTTCCTTGTTGCGCCCAGTGAATAATTTGCCCTACTTTGTGAATGTGAATATGGACAACAAGTTACTTCTCCAAGCCAATCTCTATAGTTTAAACCCGGAACTGATGTTATTCACAGACACATGTATTGTTTCTCCTAACAGTTATAACTCCAGAACTGAGAGCTATGCCATCATACATAAGGGGTAAGGAGCTTAAAAACACTAACAAATTAGTGTTTGCTTGTAATTTATACAATGACAATCATTATCCCACGTTTGTCTTAGGTATATAGGCAGGGAGTAGCTTTAGTTTAATTGTGCTCTCCTACTGTTCTTTTGGATCTGTCTTGCCAGGCCTCCAAACATTTTTTTGTGTATCCCTTCATACCATACACCTCTGCAGTGCATATTCCATTTTTCTACTTGGCCAGGTCTGACTGTTACAACTTCCTCTGGATTCCTTTTGTTTTGGCTTAGCTCCTTAGTCTTTCTGCTAGATACTAGCTTTATCTCCATATTTCCCTGTTCATGGCACAGAGGCTCAGGTCCTTCTGACCATCCCGTGCATTGTTAACTTCAGCATCTGGAAGCTGGTTAAAGGGTGAGCAGAAGAAAGTCTCTGTAGTTCTACATGTTCTTCTTGGACTCAAGAGCAATTATTTTTACTTCATGTATTTTTGTACCTTCCTGATTTCTTGTACCCCTCTGTTTCAAGAATCTTATTGCACCTAGGCATTTTCCCCCACGCATACGTAAAACATGCCAATTCATTTTATCCAAATGAACTGAAAGGCACCTAGTGCTCAAAGTCTGAATTAGTTGCATTCCCAGTATAATGAATTTAGAGAGTGGAAATGGATGCCTAAAATAATGAGTACTTACTGTTTTTAAACATTCATTTTCTAAAATGATACAATCCAAATAATAGATACATTTTGCATCTCTATTATGGTTATGGGTGATGAGAAAGCACCAGTTAAAGAGCCCACCAGCCATGTATTGTGGTGTCACACTTAATGAACAACTGCTGTGATTAGTACACAAAATTATAATCTGCAACTTGAAGTGTGCCCTTGAAGAATAATCAATCCAAAATGCTCTTACTTTGCTTTTCTTCAGAGGTTTTTTTCCTACCATACAGAATTTTCTTCCTCTTTTTATTCTATCTCATTTTTTTACATTCCTGGAGCACTGCAAAAAGAAAGAAAGGGGCAAGAGCAGGGGCAGGGAAAGGGAAAGGGGGTGTATGCTATTAAATCCCACATCTGCTGTAATATCTTTTCAAAGGCATTTTTTTTCAAAAGCCATGATCAAAAATGCTTTCTTCTCTTAGTGTTTCTTCCAGTTTTCTTGGCCTGGCTTGCACTGTGGCTTGTTGCAGCTGCTGGATATGCTGGGTGTGTGGCAGCTGGATTTCCCTAATTACCCACACTGGCATGGCTTGCTGTGTCCAATCAAGCTATCCAACATGGCTTCTTGGGGATCAACGGCAACTCTCAAATGACACATGGGTTGTTGGGTTACGTGTGAGTGCTGCTCACCCCAGTCAAGCCAGGGCACCTGAGTCGAAAGGATGCAGCAAGCGGCAGTGGTGTGGAGATCTGCTGGCACGCACGAAGCATGTTTGGCAGCTGCAAGAGGCCACAGGGTCCTTCTGCAGCCACCCTGATCACATGGACCATGTGACTGGGTTGTCAGACAAAATTAACCCATTGGCGGATGGGTCAAAAGCACTGCTTTCAATGTTTATAGTTTGTGACAAAGTTTACCGAAGTTCTTGTCTGATGCCAGGGTGACTTCTATTATACTGTTATTTATTTTATATTGTTAGTTTTATATTGTTATTTTTGTATTATATTTTATGTTGTGAGCCGCCCCGAGGCTTCGGCGAATGGGGCGGCATAGAAATGTTTTAATAAATAAAATAAATAAATGCATGATGGCATGTCTTCTTTTTCTTTCAGATGTGTAAAAGATGCTACCTACATCGGTTATTTTTCCAGGAAGAGAAGGAGCATCCACATCACATTTAAACCCTTCCAGTCTCTTAGCAAATATTCCAATGTTTATGTACAGTGCAAAATAGTGGTGTGCAATGCAGCCGACCCTGCGGCTCGATGCTATAAAGGCTGTCTACCTCGGAGCAAGAGGGAAGCATCCTCTGGACAAGAACATGTGCAAGTCCTTGGGTCTTTTCAGCTCCAGTAAGCTGAAGACATGAGTCCGTAATGTAATGACTGCTAAGTGATGCCAGCCAAGTAGCGTGAGGAAACTTGCATAGTAAATCAGTTTAGAGAAATTCATTTGATGAGGCATTTGATAAATTATTCAATCAGATAGGCACTTCTTCATTTGGGGTCCACAGAATCATTGCCAATAACAGGCGCTAGAATGCATGCTTTTGTCATTCCTATATTCTGGAATATTTTGTTTGGGTATGAACAGTCTGTAAAACCTTTGCTTGAGTCATCAGCATTCTCGCAATTAAGAAATGAATAAAGCTAGCTGGGGAAAGTATGCATGTTTCTGTGTGTCTAATTACATTGGGACAGATTTTTTTCCATTTGTTGTCACATTAATGAGGTTTTTACCTGCCCTTCCTTCCTTCCTTCCTTCCTTCCTTCCTTCCTTCCTTCCTGTCCCCCATTTTTCCTACAAAGAACCCAAGATGGCTCACATTATCCTCCTGTTCTCCATTTTATCCTTACAACAACCTTATAAGGTAGGATAGGCTAAGAGTGAGTGACGGGCCCAAAGTTACCCAGTGAGCTTCATGGCTGAGTAAGGACTAGAACCTTAATCTACCAAGCCTCAGGCCAACATTCTAACCGTATTGGCTATCAAAGGCATGGTTAACTTGCCCTTCTGAAAAGCAGCAGATACTTAATATCTGTTGTATCTTGGGGATGTACTGATGTGGCAAATGTCAGTTCTTCTCACATGGTAGTGCACTAAGAAGATACTTCCACTATGTGAAGAAAAAGTTCACATAGTGTTGACTTTATAAAGTCAATACTAGTAATAATGATATTTATTCCACCTACTCCCAGTGATTGGGACTCAAGGCAAGCTCGCAATTTAAAACTCATACAGTTAAATCTTCTGAAAAATATACAAAAGTTAAAATACAATTAATTTAAATATTAAAAGTGAACAAATACCCAAATTAAAAAATACGATTAGTATAAAAGCTAAAATTAATCCAGTGCAAACTCACTGGCTGATACCATTCCCAAATGCCTGCTGGAACAAAAGGTTTTTTGTCTGCTGTTAGCAACCTTGCAGTGAAGCTGCCATCCTGGGAAGGGAGTTCTAGAGTTTTGGGGCTGCCACTGAGAAGACCCCCTCCCACAGTCCCCCCTGCAAAGTACCTGTGAGGGTGATGGGACCAAGAGAAGGGCCTCCTCAGAAGCTCTTATAGGCCAAGCACACTCATATAAGGGTGAATGTGATGCCATTTAAGGAGGGACAGAAATCAGCTGATCACAGACGTTCAACAAAAGCAACTTTCATCCAATGCACAAATCACTCCAGTAGTGATCAGCTTGTAAAATTCTGTTCAGTCTTCAACAAGCAGAAAGCCGGGGCAATTCTGAAAATTGCTGGAGAGAAAACAGTTCCAGACTGATCATCCACAAAAATGAAGCCAGAATCTGAACTGACAGATTGTGTTTTCCCTCATTCTAAATATGGGAACCAGACAGACCAGTATGTGAACAAAATCTATTCATGGAATACTCACTGCTGGCCCAGTATGGGAACTTCCAGCACTAAGTGTGTAAGAAATAAAGCCAGGAAACAGGAAACAAAATGGCAAAGTGACCCCTGAGACGGGTAGAGGCCAAAGTTGTTCACATGCGATGCAGTTCAATCATATGTGGCTGAATGCCAGCTTTTCCTGGGGCACTTCTTTTATTTATACAGCTGCATGCTTCTAATCAGAAAGTTCTTTTTCACATCAGATCACCTTGAGCATTTCCTTATGGATATCCACATAAGCATGTGTGCACACAAACACTGTATGTTATCTATTGCAGTGCAGTTCAGAGCTTGTGTAATATCACACCTGTTGTTACGGTGGTCATATTTGTTGGTGCCATGGAAAATACCATTTTCCATGCAAAATAGCTTTGCTGACATAACAGACTCTTTCCCATCTCAACATTCTTCTTGCTTCTTTAATTCTATCTTAATTTGCTCCTCTTGATCCTTTCTTTTTCCTTTTTTCAGGATATTTGTTATCTCTGATTTTACATATGTTTTTGCTACGTTTTGAAAACTAAATATCCCCTTCACCTTCTTGCTACTTCATATTTCAGAACTAAAACTAGAACTTCATATTTTACACTAAGATTATTATTCCTGCAAGGGCAGTGGATGGCACTGCAATGCATGTGAACATCTTGCCACGTTGACAGTCTATGTACATAAAGAATGCCACATTTGGCAGTGCCAGAAGTGCTGTGATGGTTAGTCTCATAAAATGGGAAAGTAGCTTAATAAATATTTTCCAGCCCTCTGTCAGGCGAGGACCTTCCCAAGGCAGCATGGCACCCTCCCATGAGCTTCCATGTCCTCTTGCCTGGAGTTCCGTCATGCAGAAGGCACCCGGCAGCTGCACTTGATCTATTGTGACCCTGTGGGTTGGCTCTTATGTCACATTCTTGCTACATTGCAAGTGGTGGTAGTACTGCTGGGGGACTTTTTTCTTTACAACTAATGGGAAGTGCAGAATAAGCATCAATTATCTCATCCCTTTAATGCTTTGGGGACACATGACACTCAGTATACACATAGTGCCCCCCCCCATATTCACAAGGTTATCTCTGTTCATTGCAATTAATTCATGTTCAGGCAATGCAACCTGCGATCTAAAATATGCAGACTAGTGACAGTAAAAGCAGTAAACAGGAATGCATGTAACAATGAAAGACAATATTACTTGCTTTAGAATTCTCGAGAAAACACCACGATAATTGCAATCAGATAGTGAAAAGAGTGCAAGCTTAGTGCCAGGTGAATGTATCTGGCTGGAGAATTCCATAGTTGGGGTGCCATGACAGAAAAGCCAGAAAGATGCTTACCTGAGCAGATAGGTAGCTTCATATGGGAGATGGTGGTCCAATCCTCAAACATCAGAGCCATTGTGCCTATGAACACCTGATGCTGGGCAATTCGGGCAGGAGGATGCTTTTACACTTGAATCCTGCTTGTGGGATTATGTGGGCAGTGGTTTGCTAATGTGTGAATGAAATGCTGGATTAGATGGAACATGTTATCCAGCATGGCTTATCGTATGCTCTTATCAGAATTTCATGCAGCCATGAAATTCCAGAGCCGATTCCAGTGGAACACATATGCCTCTTCCATCTCAGCAAGTGCACTGTGCAAGCAGAACACCCTGCTTGCACATGGCCATTTAACTCTGCTAGGGCAATCCGAAACAAATGCATACACCCATTTCTGGAAGGAGGCAGGTTGTTGGAGCTTGTATAAGGGCTTTTCATCAGCCTGCCCAATTCTGGAAATTAGCCTTTATGCTCATTTTGAAGTTTTCCCTGGGAAGTGCTAAATCTGCACACTTGTATAGATTGTACAAGTGGTAGGTAATGCTTGTGCAATGGAACTGGCAGAACCCATAAGCTGTAGGAGGGAATCAGTAGGGATGTAAGTACCCCACTATATTCTACTCAAGTTCTGTACACTTTGGTTTGTTAGGACAAGGATTAATAATGGATTTGGAGCGGAAGCTACGAACTGCTAGACCCACTCACTGAACAAATACGTGGAACATTCAATTACACCTGTGGGTTTCCCATGTGTATCTACCTCTGAGTTTGAAGCACTGCAAACATTTCCAAAGATTACGCAAACTATCATAGAATTAGGTGGACTGGGATGATTACTGAATGTGTTGCATTATAAAAGGACCTGAAAGTGTATCAATCCAGTTGCATCAAAATGAGGGCATTCAGAGAATGTCTTTTCCTGGCACTTTTCTTTGGTTTGACTCTCTCTGAAAATGGCCTGGTAGAATTCCAAGGTATGAAGACAAGAATGCACTTTATTAACAATTTAAAACTACTAATAATTAATATGCAATTGCTTTTAAATCACAATATCTGCTTAAAATATTAAAATATAAAGATTGGACTTGCATCTTAGGCATTTGATTCCAGCTGATTTCACTGGGATTGATTAAAGTGTGTGATTAATTTTCCCTGCTTTTATCGTGAATATGTTAATACTTTACTTTGGCTAGCAGGTTTATGTCCTAATACATTTATTAATCTTTAAAGCAGCATAAGAATATTTGTTTTTGTTGCAACCAATTGATATGTATACTCCTATGGCAAATTTAAGTGCTATGATTTATGGATTTATTTATTTGTAGTTAAAAATACCATTGAGACAGAACCATCATTTTAAATTTTCAGGGCTAGTCATATATGGTCCCATGTTTCACAAAACCCATAAAAATCTAAAATTATTTGTCAATTTGGAGAGTGAAGAAGTTACCCCAGGGGCAGGAAAAGCAGCTTAAATTATACTTGACTGGGATGTGAGGGTGACCTGGCTGTGATATCTGTGGTCCCATTGATTGCCAGAGTTGATTCGGCTGATCTGGCTGGCTAGGCAGGTGTCTCCTTTCTCTCACACCGTTCCATGTGCATCTCTTCCAAAGCTGTGCTTTTGGTGCTCAGTAGCATCCCAGATAGAAGGAGTGTACCATTCTTCAGCCAAGGATATACTTGACTGCAGTAGCCCATAACCATTTGTTTAGAGGCAAAAGCCACAAGGCTGCAAGTACTCCTGTTTTGTTCTCTCTTCCAAAATATAGTATAGTAATATCTGCAAATCAAAGAGTTAAACAGATTTTCAACACTTCTGTGAATGCTGTTATTGGTGATTGGCTTCTAGTTGTTTTGGGTCAAGATGGATCCATAAAATCCCCATGAGTGTAATAAATTTGGTAATTTTCAAAAAAGCAGGTGATATAAAATGTGGAACAAAACTGAAGACTGACTATAAAGCTCTGCCAATTACTCTTGATGCAAATGCAAATTGCATCTGGCAAGTACAGAGAGAGCTGAATGCAACTGAGAATAAAGGAAACCAAACGATCCGGCTAATCTTTTCTTATTTCCAGTGAGTATTCTTTAAATGGGTTTTGGACAATATAGTACTAAAGGTATTTGGAGATTATTAAGTTGCAATAACTATGTGTAAGAAGTTTCTGTTGACATGGAGGTAGATTTGCACAGGTATGCTTGGAAAAGACTGGTTTAGGTGATCCAACAAACAAAAGGAAAAGACAGGAAGATGACAAAGAAAGTTATTTTAGTTAAATATTGCTAGATTTTATTGAAGTAGAAATAGGGATTTTCAATCATACATTGAAAGATTTATACACAAATGGTGTTGACCTAAAAAAATCATCATAGATCTAATCATTGTCCATCTTTTTGTGATGGAAACATTATCTAGGGATACCTGTTAAATTTGTTCCATTGTGGATGTTGTGTTTGCTTGTTTTCTACAGATCCAAGCCTCCTGGGCCCAATGGCAATTTGCAGCAGGAAATCCATACATTTTCCCGCTTGCCAAACTTCTCACAAAAGAAAAAAAAATGCATTAAACACATCCACACATTTGAAAAAATGTGCAGTGAAAAATGCACGCATTTCTAAAATGGACACAAAGGCACTTTTGACAATGGCTGTATAGGTCTAAAATGCAAGCATTTCAGCAGGCACACAAATATTGCATATATTAATACAGAAATTCTGAACAATGTATACTCTTCAGTAATGGCTAAAAAAGAGTAAACTCTGGCAGAAATAGAGCAGATGGAGCTTGACTTTGAAAATAATCTTGTCAAGGTTGAGATAGGCAGAGATGGATGTCAATCTCAGTGGAAAAATTAAACAGCTAGCCTTTGTTTTCAGCCTTAATTCTAATGTGTGAGTCAGCAAGGTAAAACTCTTCTAAGAAGATTTGTAGAAATGAAACTTTAAACACTGCTGAAATATGTCTGTAAAATGAGTGTGTGACCCCTTTATTGCCTGCTCTATTGAACAAGAAATTAGACACACAACAGATGAATTGCTTTTTCACTTCCAGGATCTGCTTTCTTCAAGAGGATAGGATCTGTTCATGGAAGGTCCTCCTACCCATTCTTTGAGGATTTTGTCCCTCCTTTCCACACCCAAGTTCACTCTGTTCAGCAGAATATGCTAACTCTCTGTGTAGTATTTTTAGGGAGCTGGAAGGACTTGCCATAGAAAGATATGGAAAGGAAGGTCCATTTCCACCAGCATCACCACTCTACTCCTTTCTCCTATCTTTTCACGCTTCACATTATATTGAAAGACCTCTGAAATTTTATTCCACCATCTCATTCATTCCAAGCGACAACAAGAGAGACCAATTCCACAGCATGTTTCAGTGAACACCATAACATTTCACAGAAGATGTGAATCTACAGCACACTGGGGAACACATGTCCACAAACAGCCCAGTAATACCCTCCTGTTCCTCAGCAACTCGTCTTCAGGTGCATGTTGCTTCTCACTGGGGAGCTAATATATTGCCATAAGGACTAGTAGCTATAGATAGCTTTTTTCCTCCATTATTTTTTTACATTTGCTTGGAAAGCACTCTAGGCGGTCATCTGAGTAGTTATTCTTGTTATTTAAAGCCTACCCTGGAATCTCTTAGGGTTCCCCCCACCCCACCCCATTCCAGTATTTTTGTTTGTTTGTTTTTTGTTCCAGTATTCCAGTATTTTTAATTGTAGGAAAGAACAGATGAGAAATTCTGAAGGATATGGCTGGGGTCCAAAAAACAAACCAGATTAACATGCTAAACAGGTGTCTCGTGGTCAAGAGTATATGATCTCCTTGAATTCCTCATTGCCAATTTTGTCTAAAATTGTGCTTTCACTCTAATCTCTAATGCAAAGTACAATGTTTCACCTCAGTTATTTCATGAGACACATCAATACTACCCTGCATTCACACAGGGATTCTTAGCCAATGGCAGAGGTCCAGCTTGCGTGCATGACTTTCTGTATCCAAGTTTGGATTTGTATTGCTCAGACAGCAGTTCTCCATGCCATTTGGATAACCACTTTTGAAACTGAACAGACATTTAAAAGAGGCATAGAATAGAACATTAAAATGTGTTGTTCAATGATAATGAGATACTAGAGAAAAAGGACCTAGTTCCCTAGGACCTCAATCTGTGTCTTTGATAATGTTAATGTTAATTGCTTAAGATTGCAATCCTATATGCATTTATCTGGGACTGTTGAACTCTGTCGGACTTACTTTTTAGTAGACAAGTATAGACATGATTGCACGGTAAGGTGCAAATTTATAAATCTAAGTGAGATCCATTGCCATACTAGTACATATAATAACTAGGAAGGTATTATTTCTCCTAGATTTAATCCTTCATCTACATGTAACAGAGAAAATATTGAAGTATATGATGGCCCTTCAACAAACGCAAGTCTCCTGGGGCGAGTTTGCAATAACCACAACTCCGTTCCAGTATTTCAGTCATCCTTCGGAAGCATAACTTTTCGCATATCAACCGACTCAACAGCTTTCACAAGAAGCATCTTTGCTTTTTATTACTTCATTACCCCACAGTTAGGTAAGTCATCATCAGACACACTTCCTTCAGGTAGCCACTCATAAATCACTGTTCTGGGAAGAAATGAAGCTTATACTTGAAAGCTAATCAAATTTCTTTTTTAAACGCCCTATTTATGTTTAAATAATTTGCAGCACTGTGAAGTGTAAAAAACCTAAGCGGTTGTTACAGTTGTTCTCAAATTAGTGACATTTTCCCCAAATTGCTGTGAGAGATCATATGACTCCACAAAATGGATAGATCAACCTTCTTGATTTACCCCATTTCAAATGTCTAAACTGTTTATAATGTTTTCTAAAATATCTGCCTCAGGGAATAACTTTGGAACATAAATTAGGAGTGCCAAATTTGGGATACAGTAAGAGTATTCATTTTATTTTTATTACACAAATGTATATACTGCTTTCACAGACGTATTAAAGTGGGAAACATACAATGCAGTAATGCCAGAACAATAACATGTAACAATAAAATACTATGTTACATTAAATTAATATTAATAATCTGAGTTAGATAATAAGTGAGAGTGCACATTCTGCGATATGCTCCAAACCAGAGCTGGCTGGACCACACTTCAGGGAAAGCCTGTGTGAAGTGTTTTAAGAAGCCATCTAAACATCAGCACTCTGGGGGCTTGTCTCATGGTAACAAGTGAAATGTTCCATATATTGCCCCAAATATGTTGCTCCTGGGTCCTCTGCTTGCTGACCCTGTGGAGGCAGTGACAGTTGGCAGAAAACACTTCCAGGACATCTCACACAGACTCTACAGAAGTTTATCTAAGATGGTTTCAAGCTTGAGCATCCAGTCGAGGAAGTCTGCATACAACATGCATGTCCACTCCCAGATTGGAGAGACTTTCCCATGGCTGCTGAATTACTGTATGTATTTGCATGGGTGTATTTGTACTTGCATTCATGTTCCATTACATTTCCGCCCTGCCTTCCTTCATCTTACAAAGAACCCAAGGCAGCTATGGTGGAGGATGCTGAAGCTTACAGCTAGTCCTACATTATTTCAGTGGTGTAAGATGCTTCTTCCATTGCCACATAAAGTAAAAATGTCTAGCTTATGTGGCAACAAAGATTCACTGGCACACTTAGCATCATTCTGCCATGTAAACTGGTAGTTCCTACATTGCTGAAACAGTCTGGGAACCTGCCATGATACAGTAGATCCCACACCATTAAGGTAGGGTGGCTAGTTACACATCACAAAAAAGATTAAGTGCCTCTCAAAAAACATAAAAGAGAACATGGATTTGCAGTTTGAAAATTCCATATGCTAATTTATATGCATAGATGAACTTGAGAAATACCGTATTTTTCGCTCTATAAGACACACCTGACCATAAGACGCACCTAGTTTTTAGAGGAGGGATCCATGGAAAGCTTCCTGATAATCACAGGCACATTCCCCATCACTTCCCCACGGGCTTCATTAAAAGACGGGTTGCCATTTGAAAACACACACCGACCTGTGATTAACAGCTCTCACCTGAGCCGGAGGGGGCGGGGGTGGAGCAGGGCGCGCTGAGCACGTGCCGGCCAGGTGGTGCCATATGGTGCAGCCAGGCTGGCAGCGTGCTGGCAGTGGTCTTCCGGGCGGCGCAGTGGCAGGTCTTCCCGGGCGGTGGGGGTGAGCAGTCCGTCTCTCCGTGCGGCCGGTGGGTTAAAGCCCACAGCTCCTCCTCCTCCATGGCAGGTCTTCCCGGGCGGTGGGGGTGAGCAGTCCATCTCTCCATGCAGCTGGCGGGTTAAAGCCCGCGGCTCCTCCTCCTCCACACCGCTCCCCCTGAGTGGCACAGCTCTCACCTGAGCCGGAGGGCGAGGGCGGGGGCGGAGCAGCGCGTGCCGGCCAGGTGGTGCCACGTGGTACAGGCGGGCCGGCAGTGTCCTGGGCGTCAGGCGCACACACATTTGCTCTATAAGACGCACAGACATTTCCCCTTACTTTTGAGGGGGAAAAAGTGCGTCTTATAGAGCGAAAAATATGGTAATGGCTGTGATGTAAGCAGAAAAACAATGTATCTCACTAGTAGAGAAGTACAGTAGCAAGGACTATGCTATGGTGACCTGTGTACTGACCAGGTAGTCACTAGCCTCTGTGCTGCCTCCTAACTTATCTTCATTTGAAATTACTGTTGGGCTGCCCAGGTGTTGTTAGTCCACTTTGGACTGAGCAAAAAGATGAAGGCCAGTGTTGGTTGCAGTTAAGGAAGGAGACTTTATCCTAAATACAAGTAACACATGAGAATACAGTTCCTTCTGGAGAAGCTGCTGGGAGGCAGCGGGTATGAGGAAGTTGTTCTGCACTGATTGCAGTGTCATCATCAGTTTGATTTCTGGGTTTGTGACATCCAGGACAGGTGATCCCAAGCTAAAAGGACTTAAATGAGTCCCCATGAAGTCTAGCCTTTCCCCCTTCACATTAGCTACAGCAGTTTGCTCCCTTAGGATTAAAGAGCAGGGCAGATGGCATGGCCTCCAAGAAGTGCTTGAATCCTGCACTGGCTGAAGGTGGAGCTGGACCGAAGAGTAAGCAGATAATTTGGGGGAACCCAAGGATTACTACTGTTATTTCTGCTCACTGATGTAGTCTTTAAACAGAATATGACAACTTTCTCTTAAAGCCAACATTAAGAACTGTGGGGGCTTCCTTACTGGACCAGATGGAGTATTCACCAGCCCCAACTACCCCCAGTCACACCCAGAATTTGCCTACTGTGTCTGGCACATACAAACAGAAGCAAATTCCAAGATAAATTTAACTTTTAATGAAATTTTGTAAGTATATTTGAGTCTACATACTTTTTTTAGATTACAGATTCATTTAGCGGCTGTGTGAGACTGTATAGATTAACAAGCAAAAATACTCCCAAAACTGTTATACAATTTTGTTATAAGGAGTTTGTTATAAGGCTTCCTGTTAAAAAATGTACAAGATTGTGTGATGAATTACTGAAATCCTAAAGATGAATGCATGTAAGGTACAATTTTAGCCACTGAGGCCCACCATGCCTTGGAGAGGGTTTCAGAATGAGGAGGACGGGGGTGCAAGTGTCACTTTCTGCCATTTTGGTTTCCTAAATGTCTTGCTGGATCATTCAATTACAGCTTCTAATTCTAATGCTGGCCAGTCAGATCTCCCTTCCAAGCAGGTCATGAAGATGAGGGCTGGCACATGTCCTTTGTCCCCAATGTCAGGTATCAGCCTTTCACTGCAGGAAAAAATGAATGTGATATGAAACACAGCTTTTAGTTTACTACAGCAGTTTTAACTGCAAGGGTGCAATCCTATGCATGGCTGGCTGGGGAATGCTGGGAATTGTAGCGTTTTCTTCTGTCTAAATAGGCATAGGATTGTGCCTTAGTCACCTTGGGGGCACTATTTGGGCCAGTAAACAACGATACATTTATAAATAGTTAAACTATAAAATTTTACAAGCAGGACATTAAGAAATGTAAATAATCATTTGCAGGGGAGAGGTACCAGTGGGGAAGCACCTCCCAGTGCAAGCTGCTGCTTCAAAGGAGGGATTTTCTTTAGGATCACATCAAGGAGGGGAGAGTTGAAATTCCCCCTCCATTGCTTTCATGTCTATAATCAATCCAGTGTTGCTATTACTGTTACTACCCTATCACAATATAGCAGAGAGAGAAATATCCAATGTATTACAAAAGTAAAAGTGACCAAATAGAGCATTGATCAAATCATTCTATAATGATCAAGCCCTTTCAGTGGGTGAAGGAGCCCTTTGAGAGCCAGTAGCCCTGTTCAAGCATTCTACTTGTTTGCAGGATCAACACACAAGGGGGGAACAGCGTGAGTTGGAGGGCAAACGTCTACAGTGGAGTCCCTTTTTACCCATGCAGGCTTGCTGAGTGATTTAGAACTCCTGATTGTCTGGGCTTCTAAATTGCACAGGGGGCCTCCATGAGTAGAGAGATCTCACTGCAGACAACAGGGACAGCAAAGAAGGGACAAAGTGAACACATGCAAAATGCCCACCCTCCTGATTCTGAACATAAGCAGAATGCCTGGACAGAGCTAGTGTGATGTAGTGATGAACATTTCAGACTTGATCAGGGTCCAAATCTCTACTCAGTCAGGCATCTCATAATGGGTGGCCTTGTGCCAGCCCCTCTTTCTTAGCTTAAATTATTTCATAGGGTTGCTGTGAGAAGAAACGCACGTGGGTACCAATAACTATACCATCATGCATATACACTATGTGTACTTATACTTGTTTTATAATTGGAGAAAAGATAGGAAGAAACATAATAAGATGGAGGAGGAGAATGATGTAAGCTGCCTTGAGCCCTTTGTAGGAAAAAGGCAGGATATAAATCGAATAAATAAATAAATAAATAAAATATACAAATTGGCCATTAAATTACTTTTCCTCTGTGCTTCTAGTCTAGAAATAGATCAGGATTGTAGATTTGATTTTCTGGCCATCTATGATGGTGCAACGACAGACTCCGGCTTAATCAAAAAAGTGTGTGGTCGCACGGCCCCAATGTTCCAGTCTTCTTCCAACGTTATGACTGTTGTGTTGTCTACGGATTATGCCAATTCATACAGGGGCTTTTCCGCTCGCTACACAAGTATACCAATACCAGTAGGAGAACCCAACAGTAAGTATTATTTGTCTAGTATATTTGACCATTTTCTGTCTGTTGAAATGCTGAAGATCAATTACACAGAAGAAATTGCATGATCTTCTTGCTGTCTATGATACAAGATGTACAATAAGGCATAGAGGAATTTGCTCACTCCATCTTCCCTAGCCTCTGAAAAACAGCAGGCAATTCATCCAGGTGTTCTTTTTCATATTCCTTAAGACTGCAAAGCCAAAATTCTTATGTACACGTGCATGGATAACCCATGCACAGCTCAGGATTCCCAATCCTCTAGTTATTAGTTACACAACCATAGTCTGGCCACAGTTATCTGTGCTCTGGTAATATACAGGATCGACTATTGTAATGACTTTGAAAACTGTTCCAGAAAGTAGTTATTTCAAGATACAGTTGCAAAACCATTTACAGAAACAAACTTGGAACCATTTCTCACAAGTCTTGTGCCCTATAGGATGCCCCTGCATATAGACACTGTTGCCTTATATAGGGAAGGATTATGCCCAGTTTGTGCCAGAATTTCATTTCAGTTCTACTTATAATCCATCTATAATGAAGATGAAGTGTGCATTATGATTAATGACTTGCATAAAGTAGGTAAGATGGTTAGTAGCAATTCCTATGGGAATATTAACTTGTACACCATGCCTTGCATTCTTCAGGCATTCCATTGTGCCACCATTATGAAACTATGCAATAGTCACAGCCCTGGATCACATAAAGATAGTTCATCCAAAAAAGTCTGAAGTTTTCATACTAAACAAAGCAACTGTCAGTCAACAAGCAGAACTCTGTCACGAAAGACATTCTAAAGACAGTTCTAGAGAACCCTGTTAGACTATTCAGAGGCCTATAAATTTGAAAGGAAGGAAAGAAGGAAAAAGGGAAAGAAAAAAGAAGTGTGGTTTATTTTAAGAGGTAGATAGGAAGATTTCTCAAGAAGCATGAGAGAAAGAAACAATAAATACTCTGATGGCTTTGCATCACAAGAATGACATGCACATAATTAAAAATAAGCACGTTTGCAGATGAGAGAACTTTTCAAAAGTTGCAGGAGAGTCCCCTGCAACTTAATAGATGGCTCCTGTACTTTCTGTTCTATTGAACAGTTTATTTAACTCCGCTACTAATTGTTATCAACAGAAACATAAGAAGAGCCATCCTGGATTAAGCCAAAGGCATTTTGGATTAATCCAGCAAGCCAAAAACCCCTGGAAAGCCCAAATGCAGGACATGATTGTCATAGCATTATATATTGGAGTATTATGTGATGAGAAGAAAAACTTCTCCACTCTTTCACAGTATGCATAATTTTACCCATATCATGTTCCCTCTTACCAGTGTTTTCTTAGCTGAAGAGGCCTAGCCATTTAAAACAAATTCCTCCTGAAAGATTTGTTCTATCCTCTTGATTACTGTGTTTGCCCTTTTATACCCTTTTCTAGCCTTCCAATATCCTTTTTGGATGTCATACTCCTCCCCCGCACTCATAGTGTATTATATTTTAATTGATGTTTTGTGAGCCGCCCCGAGGCTTCGGCAAATGGGGCGGCATAGACATTTTCTAAATAAAATAAATAAAAATAAAATAAATATATTCGGCTCACAATTCTTATTTAAACTAAAAACTTCAGAAAGTATTTATATGTCCTTTTTTGGAGGAATGGGCTTTCATTCTACATTGAAGCTGTAACAATGTATGTTTTGTCACTGAAAAGGAGGAAGCGCTAGTACCCAAAGGAATGAAAAAGGCAATGCCCGAGAGACGGGTGCTGGTGGGGGACACAGTTTGTATTGTAAACACCATTATTCCTTTTTCTGCTTACCTTTTTTCCCTATTGTCAGCATCCCTAAGTTGTTCTTCAGACATGATGACAGTTACTATCAGAAAGGCTTTCATGGATTCATTTGGCTATAATGAAAACGACTGGTCGCTCATCGACCCTTCCTGCAGACCTATTGCGTTAAACCCACTGGTATTTCATTTCCCACTCAAGAGTTGTGGAACAATTAAAAAGGTAAAAATTAGTAAACCAAACTTGAAACCAATCCAATTCAGAGTGCTATGACCCTTTCCTTCAAGCTCCTAGTCTCCCCCTAGTCTTGTTTCCTTCTTATCTGTGTTCTGCCACTTCAGCCTACTGTCCTCAGATTTGAGCCTTTCTTGTCTGATTCCATGATTAAATCCTACCAAATTCTGGAAATTGCATTCTTACACAAATTAGCCAGAGATCTTTTCCATTTCTCTTCAGACTTTTCTCTCACAATCTGTCTCCCCTTCCCGCCACAAATAACTCAGTTATGACTGCTTGGAAAAAAATCAGAATCATGCAGGTAGATAGTAAGAAAGTATATGATGAACAACACCATGAAGATACTTGGGAAACATGAATGTCACTATTTGTTCATTTTCATAAGTACTGAAAATATGTTGGCAACTGTTAAGGTGCACACCCAAGAATATTCGCAACAGTAACTATGAAATTAACAGGATCTAAGATCCAAGTCCATGTGCATAGATTTCTGATGTTTAGAGACTAAGGGCGAAATTTACTGTGGTGGCTGTTTATTATTGTGATAGTTTTCATTGTTTACAATGAACCACTTCAATTTGTTAGCAAATTTATTTTTTGTTGTTTTTATAAGATACAAATGCTGCTTTTCTAGAGAACGTCTTTGTCTTCAAATGTAGAAATTGCTCAACACAAAAAAAATTAAACTGAAAAGGCCAGGCCATGTTTTAATCATTTAACAAAATACATGTCTAAATAATGCAAGGATATGAAATCTTTGGCACTATTGTTAATTTAAGTATGAGATTCTTAAACTTAAGGCCCATAAAATACTTACGATTTTTAGAACATACTCTTTTTCCCCAAAGTGGAAGATAATCACATTTTAATTTTATCTTGTACAGAGTGAAAATAACACCATCTCTTACATTAATGCTGTCACTGCATCCTCAAAAGGAGCTGTGATCACCCGTAAAAAAGATATTGAAATTGTCGTGAAATGTATAATGGAAAACAATTCAACTGCAGAAGTCATGTACATAACAGAAAGAGACATTGTGCAAAACACAAGTTCTACTGGTAGATACAACCTAAGCATGTCATTTTACGAATCCAGTTCTTTCTCCAAACCGATAGTGAATTATCCATACTATGTAGATTTAAACCAGACTCTCTATGTGCAAGTCAGCCTACATTCCACTGATGCCAATCTGTTGGTGTTTGTGGATACTTGCACAGCATCACCACACTCCGATCTGGGATCACCAAAATACGAGTTAGTCAGACATGGGTGAGTAATTTAACTTTTCAATATATGTTTTCGCATTGATATAATCATAGATGGACTATAATACACAGAACTGAATGGTGGGAATAGCAATTTGACTGTAGGAAGAAGGCAAAGCAAAAGCAAGGTCGTTCAGACGAGAGGCTGGGGGAAAGGGGCTGTTATGGAGATAGGATGCAGCATCTCCACAGGCATGTAACTGATATGAGTTAGAGACGTGTACAGATAGGACTGGTACTAGGTTAGGGAAAAGGTTAGGTGAATCTAGAACCCACTTGCAGCTGCACCCATCTCCCCAACTGCACCACCAAATGGGTGGAGGTACTAAAGAATTATCCTGAATGTACAGCTTTAGGGCTTGAAATATTCAGTTATGAATAATTGAGATGAATTGCTGAAAATAATTTATCTCTGCATACAAGCATTAAAGAATTAAGGTAGAAGGACATTATGGCCTAGCAGACTCTTTTATAATAGCAGTGGGCAAAATGTATCCCTTCAGATTTTTGGACTACAGCTATCAGTTCTAATCAGCATAGCTAACTGTGAGGGAGTTGTAGGGCAAAACATCCTCAGGGACATAGGTTGACCACCCATATTTTATAACATGATGCTAAATTAGGCTAGTAACTAGCTCTGGCCCCAGCATTTATGTGCATCAGCAGTTAAGTGCACCAGCATCAGTATCACACAGTAAATTTGCTTTATATATGTCCTTCATTTAAAATACTGTTTTTTGAACCTGTACAATGTAACTTAATTTCGGGTAAATATCTATTGCTACTGGGAAAGAGCACAGGCTAATGCTGATCATTGTCAAACAACCTGAATGTTCTGTTACAGATGTGCGAAAGATGATACTTACGGGGCCTATCCAGTCCTTGAACATTATGGGAGGTTCAGGTTCAGTTCCTTCAGATTCCTGCAGAATGACCCATCTGTTTACCTCCGCTGTGAGGTTTTGATTTGTGATAGCACCAATACCGGCACACGCTGCACCCAAGGCTGCGTCTCTCGGAAAAAGAGAGAGATTTCATCCTACAAATGGAAAGGAGATGCTATAGTTGGACCTATCCGCCTAAAGAGAGACCACAGTTCTACAGGTCGCTCAGGTAGGTAATGTGCAAAAGATCACTTTTGTGAATAACAATTAACATGATTTTGAAAGAAAGTGCACAGTCAATGCCAGCACCATGACTTATTTCAGCCAAAGTAATGGACCTACACTCAACATAGTGAATATTCAAGCTGCTCTGGGTAGGTGGGCTGCACCTTATCATGGCATGTGAATGTACAAGATGGTATGTTGCTATGGTTAAGAAGCCATTTCAGAATTTAAGAATGGTCCACAGGTTCTGGCCAGCCTGTTACCCATGGCAGCAAGCCACCCTGCCCAGGTTCACGTTTGCCACAGGTTCATGCAACTCATTTTGCATATTCACAATAGCTGCTGGCACACACTGCAAACCAGTCTTTGACCATGCAAACCAGGTCAAGATCAGGTAACCAGTGTTGCTTTTTCACCACATATTCCAAATCAATCCTAACAAGGCAATGAAAGTGAATGGGAAGTATTGCTGATGATTATTCAGATTTTTAAAAATTAAGTGTTGGTGTACAGCCAAGATTTGCTGTGACCTCATATGAACCCTTCATTTATCTTCTGCTTCCTATGTTCAGACTCTTCCGTTCAAGTTTATCCTGAAGAAAGCCAGAACACACAATCCAACAACCTGTACCTTCTTACATTCGCTGTGTTGGCCATGAATGTTGTCCTTCTGGCAGGCCTGGTCGCAAAACATTTCATCAGTCAAAAAGCAGGATACAGATACCAGAAACTGCAGAGCTCTTAACAAGGATCTCCAGTTGGCTGCTTCAGTTCGGATCACAGGCTTATGTAGACATTCACTGGGATAGTGTATTTTCATACATCTTTCCTTAAAGTATTACTTATTTCAAATAAATAAACTGGAGTGTGTAACCTTACAGAGGTATTTGCTGTAGGTTACAGGGACACTAAGTCTGTGCTGTGAAAATTAAGGTAAATAAATTTAAAGACATTAATGGAAAGTTTCCTGCTCCCATGCTCCATCCTGGAGAGGCTTATCAAAGAATACTGCTAAAGCTAATCAATTCAAAAGTACTACAAAAGCATTTTGAACCTCCATATGTGTGTGCATGTTCTTGTGAATGCTCTCTTTTCAACATAAAATGTTGGGGCGGCATAAAAATGTTTTAATAAATAAATAAAATAAAATAAATAAAATTACATCGTATATGAGTACTCTCAATGGTTGGATTGGAATTCTCGAAATCTGGGTTCTAGTCCCCACTCAGCCATAAAACTCACTGGCTGACTTTGGGCCAGTTGGTGATTCTCAGACTAATCTACCTCACAGGGCTGTTGAAAACATAAAATGGCAAAAATGAAGAGGACCATGTAAGCTGACTTGGGTTCTTTGCAATAGGAAGTAATGACAGGATATAAATGTAGTAATAAATGGGAAATGATGTGAAATGCTCATTTCTGAGAGGACACAGGTTGGCAGAGCTCATATAAAGGCACTCCAACAACCAGTGTTTTTGTTTGTTCAGGGCTTCCCTCAGGAAGTGCTGAATTCCCCTTGCAGAAGAACTGAGTCCCATTTCTGCAACCGAATTGGCAAGGACCCATGCTTGTGAGAGAGTGTTGACAGTAGTACAAATACACAATTGGATAATGCCAGGAGTCTTTAGATAAGAATCCCCACCCACCCTCCCCACCCACACACGAGGATAGGATTTAATTCTTCTGCTATGTTAACACTGCATTAAAGCATAAGGTACTAGCCAGCTATTAATAATGCTGCAAATTGCTTTATTTAGAACACTTCTCCATAATTAAATCTGGCATAAACATCCAAAAAAGTAAGACCTTCGAAGACATTTATGAATAAATATGTGTATGTAAAAATTACCTGAACTGTAAAAAATATTGGTTTGGTATTTTTGCAAGTTACAGATATAAAGACACTAATGTTAGTGTATAATACTGGGGAAATTACAGTAACAAGTATAATTTCTGAGGGTTTAAATATTTTCAAGCCTTTCAGCATACAGTTTTCAAAAGCCTGTAAAATAAATACTTGTTCTTGAGAAACACAAAAGTTGAGCTTTTCTACTTTTCAATGACTGTCTACCCTTTCCCCTTTGAGTTTTTCTCTCAGAGAATTATGTTCTTGTAAATCATTGTTGGATTTCAAAACCAAATCCATTATTTCAGCAGTTCTATTATCTATATATTCCTGAAGTTTCTGTATACGCAGATCAATATTCTCCATTAATCTCTTTTCCATCAGTTCCATGTTTTTGGAGATGAGCTTTTCCAAGTACAGGCAAACAGGCTGTTGTTCCACACTGCAGGAAACACACACAAAAAATAAGCTGGCAAAAATATAATTGTGCACTTTAATTAACATGAATTTTAAAAATGCCTTAGTAGAAGCTTCAGCATAGAAGAATCAGTACATTTAAGAAGTATGAGTGAACAACCTAACAATGTCCAGTACTGCTAGTAAGAAATCACAGCTATTTATTTTCCCAGCCTCCACCTCAATTAAGCACTTATTTCATGAGCTTACACTGGGGACTGAAGCCCAAGAATTTAAGATAAGGTGTGCTAGATCAGGTCAAAGGTTTAGCTAGCCCAGCATCCTGTTTCCACAGTGACCAACCTAATGCCTCTGAGAAGCCCACAAACAGGACATAACTACAATAGCACTTGCTGCTAGAGTTCCCCAGAAGCTGTTATTCAGAGGCATACTACCTTTCATAATAGCGGTAGCATATAGTGATAATAACTAGTACACATCAGTAGCCTTATTCACCATAATTTCATGCCAGTGTTATATCAACACAGCAGAATGGATAGTTGGGATAACGGTGAAAGTATAAATAAGGGAAAGTAGTCAAGACTCATATAAATATTTCAACTTTAAAATGGAAAGTAAGGAAGCTTGCATAGTGGTGTGCTTTCATCTTCAATAAAAACAGGTATAAAATAGTCTAATCCTTAGATTATCAAGAACAACCTCCTCTTCACTGTCCTTTAAGTACAGGCTTATACTCAAAGGAGTAGTCTTTCCTAGAGTTCTTGCCACCAAACAGACATTAATTTACTGGAATGATTCCTGTGAGTCTCTGAACTGAGGAACATAAGAAAACCCTTGCTGGATCCGATCAATGGTCCATCCGGTTCAGCACTCTGTTCATAGGGTGGCAAACTAGCTGCCCACAAGATCCCTCAATCAGGATGGGTACAAAAGTTCAACCTCCACCTGCCAAGCATCTCAGCAATTGGTGCACACAGGCAAGCTGCCTCTGATAATAGAGACAGCACCCATCCAGCAGGGCTAGCCTTCTTCTCCAGGAATTCAAATTTCCTTGTAAAGCCATTTAAATTGGTGGCCTTGGTTTCAGCACATCCAAAAGTTGAACAAAATTCAATTGTAAAAAGGAACAGAGGATTTCCTCTTCTTAGTTAGCTAATCCAACTGCCTGGTGAGACCAGATCAGGAAAACCGTTGTCATGCTAAAGAACATTATAAGATTATACAGCCAGAACTCACCTAATAGATTGAATTCCCCTGTCCTCAGATCCGGAATTGCTCTCATATTGTTTACTCCTTTCATCTATTCGTAGATGGTTTACTTGACCACATACAGTTTGAAGAAGTGGAAGCAGAAGTGTGGAATTGGGCATACTTGGGTTTTCTTTTCCTTGGTCTTGTAAAAAAGATGATGCCAATCCTTTGGCATTACTTTGAGGAACTACAGCAAAAGATTGTGGAGTTTGAAGGCCTGGAGGCACAAACATATTCTCCATACTAGAAGCATGCTTGTTCATTTTTGTGTGCAACTTTAAATCTTCTATAACTGTTCCAGCTGCTGAATTAGCCTTCAGAAAAGAGGGTCCATTGGACAAGTGATCTAATCTCCCCAGAACAGGTAACTTCTCCAATCCATCGATACTATGGTTCTTTGCAGGTACAAATCCATTTTTTCCAAATATATTTTGTAACTTGCCTCCAAAAGGAAGTCCATTCTAACAGAAATAAAATGTAAGGACACTACATGAAGCTGAAGTGAGCAATTAGATGAAGGCCCAACAGTTAATCAGCATCTCCTGAGCTGGCAACTTGGGGTTGGTACCAAGAACCCTATCAGACCACTAGTGGAATGCTCTGTTTGCTTATCCACATCCTACTGAACTCTAACACACTTTACCTAGTGGCTCCAGGCTACCTATTACTGTTCAGAGGAATGCAGGTTTTATTGAATCTGCTTTTATTTTCAACATTGTAATTGTCAAAATTTGTTGGCTAGGAAACAACCAACCATATTAGAAGCCTCTAAGGGAGTCAAGTAAATGTAGCAAAGAAGAAACTTGCCCTAAATATTGTCCAAGACAAAGGAAGAGGTAATAACTAGGGTAGAGGAGAATATATTGTGTTTCCACTGTTATTTTCCCCATTACCTACCTGCTCCAGGATCTTAGAGGTCTTTTACAGTATGTATCTCTTGATTGCATTTGAGTATGAAAAGACAAGTTATACAGATTGGAGCTGCCTAAGCTGTCAACTGCAGCCATAAAAGTAAATTGGAGAAATCTGGCTGACATTTGAGAGGAGACCAAACTTGCTCTCACTCTAGATACTGGGTGTGTATGCCCACCCTGGCTGGAATTCCACTGCATGGATGCATACAATTTGTCAGCATGGGCTCAGCACAGAGAAATCCCAAGCACAGATCTCACAATATATAGCCCTTCCTTTCACCAGTACTGCAAGAGGTGTAGGGTCAAATCCAGTCCTCTGGAGTTATGACATCACCTCCTCTGGCCCTACTACCTTTCCCCTAACAACTAAACTTGTGGTAGTTTCCTGGGTTTTCTGAAATATTCCTCCATTCTACAAGGTTGGAGTTCCTTTGCTAACTATTTGTACTTGGTGGTAAGAGCTTTAACCAGAAGCATGCCCAGAGACATGCTTACATGTTTGGCTTTGATCTCTCGTATGGCCTTGAGAGCTTTTCTGAAATGGAATTTGTTCCTTAAGCTGAAAAATGTCATACACCAGCACAAAAGATATATAAGATTTTATAAACAATAACTTACCTTCTGCTGAAAACGAACCATATCCAGGAGCTGTTGTGCCCCAGGTGATAATTTGGATCCCACAGATTCCATTATGGTTTGTACTTTGTCTAGGTCTATTCCGGATCCTAGTTCAGTGAAGACTGGCTTAGATTTTGTACAAACTGATTTGACATGTACTATGATTTTACTGATCAATACCCTCTGTTTTTCACTGAGCGACAGTAGCTAGTGGGAAAAGGATAATTGAGTAATATTAATTTGTTAATTACTTTAACACAATGAAATAGATTCTAAGTAGGAAACTTGTATAGGAAAGATGATTATTATGGAGCTGGCCGCAATTATATGTCAGTTAAGCCTTAATTTAATGTGACATGACCAACTAGGGATAAGCCACAATGGGTTCATGCACCCCTTCACTCTCCTCCTACGTAACTGCAAGAAGACTGAAAGTAGGCACAGATTACCATGCTGTCTCAATCTGGAACAGTAGTTACCTTCAACTATGATTACTTTAAGCAAATCAGCTTCCGTAATGATGGTTTGGGGTAGCTTGTTTGAAATTAATCACAGTTAATCCTAAATGAAGTCTGTCAGTTCAGATGACATGATAAACCCAGTTAAGCAAAAGCAGAAACAAAGACTTCTGAATTTCTTCCCCTGGAAGTGTGGTGGGGCAGAGGGAGAAGGCGCATATGAGTTTGAGACGCACTATGGCTCATGCCCACTTGTGCAAGCTGCACTAAAACTTGGTTTAGGGTGATGACTGAGTGCAGCCAAACATCACAATTTAGCATTGGTTCCTGCTTTCAGCAGGCAGCAGAGCAGAGTTAGTGCTTCTAAACAGTGGATCCTTTCTGCTGTTCACACAGACAGCAAGGCAATTGCTGCAGAACTCTCCTGACCTAGCTGGGTACTCTCAATTTTCTTCCTTATGTATATATCAATGAGGAAAAGAAGCACTGCAGGAGTTCCAATTCTTCCTCACAGCCTGCCCTCCATGAACAGCATGAAACTAATATTCCTCTCTCATTTCCATGTCTCATGACTCACACTACTTTTTGGTATGGAAATGAGATTGGGAAGTGGGTGGGGAGAAAGAGAGAAAAAAGAAAAAAAGAGGGAAAAGAGAAAAGGACACAAAATCAGGAGTAGGCCCTGCTATATAAAAATTGTTTGACAAAAATGGCCTTGGAAAGATTGCAGCTTTGACATTTAGCCAAGAAATGTATTTGATCAACAAATAATAATACTGGATGTATCACTTTAATAACTGCCAATGTAGTCCTAGTCTGGTTTTCCAAGCATATTCTGTGGACAAAATGGACATACACATTACATTAGCAGACACAGCTCTCCAAACCTGTGCCTGCTAAATAATGGGATTGCTGAAACTATCTGCCCACAGTCTCTCTCCAGACCAGCTATCTGGTCTCAGAACCCAAAGATGGGGGCTCTATAGTCAAGGTGAGGCTGCAGAATAAATGTGAGAGAGCAGTAAACACATGCAACCTTGCATGCCTAGCATTTACGCATACTTTCTTCGGGAGTAAAGAAATGTAGCTGTAATGTATGTCCGCAAGGAGGAAGGGATACTCCCTTAGAAACTTGACAATTATGCAGATTTTTATGCCTAAGTCCACTACTTTGCAAAACAAATTATTTAAAATACTGTCTTTTAGATACACACACACACACCATTTATTCTATCTGCAGATTTATTCTATCTATTGCAAAATACATCTTCTTGTTACATTTCCTTTTTTGATGTTCTCCAGCATTCATACCTGAACACAAAGCAAGGCACTCTGGGGGTTTTTCTTTTATTTATCATCCTTTCATCATCAAAAAATGAAATTAAAAATATTTAACTTCCTACCTTAATTTTACAAGAGGCTGTAGAACACTCCAATCCAAGATACTTTTTGTACAAAGTAACTTTGTCTTTTTTGCTGGAAAAACAGAATGAATAAGCGGTGAAAATTGTATATACCATCATTACATAAATTTAACACTGGTAAGTCCACTGATCTAGCTTTCATGGCACTTGTCTATTACCCAGTAAATGCAACATTGACATATGCTTCCCAGTTTTTCAATAGTCTGCATTAGGTGAGATGAGATTTAAGTATCATAAAAAAATAATATGTACCTAGATCACAAATCCAGATAACCCTTTGCATGTGAAAAGTACTTCCATGGATGCGTAGGGTGGTTGTTGCCCATTTCCCATTCCAGTGGCTTCCCTCGCGCCATGTTGAATCCTGCTCCAGAAGATAATTCTAGGGCAAGGAGGCCACTAACAACGACAGTGAGATGATGAGGAATGCCCCAGTGTGCACACATCATTTTGGATCTCATCCTTTGCTTAAAATGTTGAAATTCAACTCAAATTCATGTTATGTATATTGGAAACAGTTGCATAAACAATATTCAAAACAATTTTTAGTCAATCAAAATTGGAAGAAACTAATGAATTTGACCAGAAGTTTACTTCAATTGCCTCTAGACCAGGGGAATCAGTCATCAAGGTATAGCAACAGCTCTGTCCCAATATGTTCCCTGTATGAACTCGGGAAACTCACCTGTTAGCAGGGTAAGTTGACCTGGTTTCCAGGTAATGGAAATTCATTGGCTGTTTAACCCATGAATTGTTGCAGATGTGTAGGAGTGAACAAGCAACAACAAACCCAACAACAAACCATGGCTTAAACTCTAGGTTATTTGCTCCTCAAAAACCCAGAGTTCTAGGTTTGGATGTTGCATCAAACAACTGAACCCTGTTCAGAAATTGGATGCAATGTGGAAGCCACAAACAAGCAGGAGGCAGCACACTTGCTCCCACACAACCCATACAATTCATGACTGTTGTTACACGTGAACCAGGTGCAGTCTATCTACTGTATTAACTATGTAACCCTTTATTTGTTTTGTTGCATTTAAGATCCATTTCTGTACAGTCTCAGAAAATTCTGCCATATTGTTCTATACTGTATTTCTGGCAATGGGCAGGTTCACGTGTCATATTCAGTCACGCTGTGCATAAGTCACCATGATTTGGTTATTCTCTTAACAGACGACATGCTTGTTTTTCCACTAATTCCCGCTTATTTCTCCTACTGACTCCTGCATATATCTCAGCCAGCTTTGCAAAAGAACTCCTCATTACCTCGATCTCTGTATCAGTAGCTTTCTGCAATAGGTTCACAGCTTGATGGCTATTTAGGGCATCAGCTTACCAAATGAAATTAATTTTATGAGCCCTTATGAATACAATGCTCAAATTTTGCACAAGTCCACCTCCACAATATTTGATCCTCATATTCTCCTTTACTCCTTTGAGGTTTAAATTGCTTGTTAACAGTACTTCAGTCAATATCCAACCTTTCCCTTTCACCAGCAGGTTTTTTTTTTTTAATTAATGGCAGCTCCCTCATTACATTTCAAAAGTAAGATACTTCTTATACTTACACTGCTTCAGCTACTGGGTAATATAGAAGAATAATAAGTAAATAAATATAATTTCTTGAACTTGGCACTGCTCCTTTGAATCTTTAAAAACTTACTTGAAACGACCTTAAAAGTGATCTTTCCTCACCTTAGAAGTAAATATGCCAAGCTTGTATACCCCAGAAAATGGAGTATACAAGCCAGAAACTAACTCCATTTGATCAGAAAGGAAAATCTGAATAAAATAGATGTACATGGCTCTTTTTTTCCCTAGGCTATTAGTGTACCTAGTAATATTGTGAGCTAGTAATATTTGGAGACTTATTTACAAGGCTGAATATCTAATCAGCAGTGGGTAGACTGATTGAACAATGTAAAAAGACAAACTACTGACCTGCCATATTCAAAAGTAATGACTTTCTCTCCCCTCCCAGTTGCATAGTACTCTTCTCCTATGTAGACTTCCATGTTCCGTGCCTCACTCAAAATGCCAAGCCCAACAATTTCTTCAGACCCATGAGGATCACAGTGCAAGTACAGTAAACATGGAGGGATACCGTCATTGTTTAACTGTCCTTCAAGAAGCACAACACTCTCACTAGATGAGCTGTGTGGGGAAAGGTCAACTTATATTATACACTGTAAAGCACAAATAATTCCTAGATAGTGAACTAGTAATTCCTGGATGGTAAACTTTTAAATCAAATTCATAACAAATAGATTGTATACAAAAACAATCTGAAAATGTTTAACCCACAATTTACAGTTTTAAATTATCTACCTTTCAAATGTTAATTGAAAGTCTGAATCTGAATCTGTCCATCCCAATCTGACTATAGGTTCACATTAGAAAGTAAATTTATAGCTGTACACACAGGATGGAGGTATACATCAAAACTCAATTTTACACATTAAAACTGAGATGTACAAACTGGAAATGGTGATATATTTCATAGAACTGGATCTGTCCCTTAGTTGCTTCTTGTACAAGAAAAGTTTGTTATTTGATAGAATACTATGGGAGCACTGCATTGTTGTGATGAAGACTATTACTGCTGTATGTTCATGTTTATATGCAACTTAAGACAGCCAGTCCTACAATCAGGGTCTTCAGAATGAAAATGCCTGAGAACTTGAACTATGGAAACCCTAACCTTATGAAAACAAGGGGCTTGAATCAGTTACACAGATTACACCTTTGGAAGTGACTCCCTAAAGCAGAGGGCCAAAAAAAATTGGGTAGCCTTTGAAGCCAAATCAAAATTTCTGGGCACCAGAAATTGCTTCTTCTAGGCAAGGCATTTATTCTGGAATTGCTGTGGCATGGTAACATACATTTCATCATACATTTATGAGCCTTCTGTGCTTACTTAGTGCTGTTTCATCCTATTTCTTACCTCAGAAAGGCACTTTCAGACAAAAGGCTCTTAACACTAACAATCACATTATGAAGCTATTCTCTATTTGATTCCATAAGAAATTTTTAACAACAAAAAAGAGTAATATGCTTTAAAAGTTCAGAATAGCTTTTGCAGTCGGTGCTACTTCACTCACCCTTTTTTAACTTATCTTTTAAGTAGCACTAAACACTTTTCTGCTAAAAAAATAAAAAATATAAATAAAATAGCAAAATAGCAGAACACCACTTAAATAAAAAGTCCTGTAGTCATATACTCTGATAATACATATACACATTAACTTCACCACAATATATTTTAAATAATGGGAGAACAACAACCCTTTCCATTCTACCTTAAAGGCAGCGTTAAAATAATTTTAAATAAAGTGCCACCATTGTAGCAAGATAGCTAGTGGTGAGAACTGGAAAAGTATTTTAATTTTATATTAATTAGTGTTGTCAGGTGTAAGGCTTTGTCCCTATAATGCTAATTTTAAAATGTAATAAAGGGCTTTTCCAGTCACAGACATTAACCATCTTAAAGAGTGATGAACTGAAATGGTTCTCTTATCTGCATCCTTTTTTAAATTATATACTGTATTATGAAGTGGACTCAAGTCCATAAAAGATTGTGCTACAAAAGCAGCATTGTCCTACATTTATTTATTTAGAAAATTTGTAGGCTGTCCATCACTGTTGTCTCTAGACGGCTTACAACATTATTTCAATCCTCAATAAAATAAGTTAACTGTTCCACACTGAGCATAAAACTAATCTATTTTAAAAATTAAATAAATCTAACACAATTAAAATTACTATATGTTAAAATATTGGTCAAATAAAAAGGTCTTGACCTGGCGCCGAAAAGCATATAATGACGGCGCCAGGTGGACCTCTCTAGGGAGCACATTCCATAGTTGGGGTGCCACCACAGAGAAGGCTTTCCTCCGAGTACTCTGTCTCCTGACCTCTTTTCAAAGAGGGTTCCAGAAGAGGGATTTTGCTGGCATCTATGTGAACTCAGTGGAACTTAACACTCCATAATTGTGCTTAGGTCAACAGGCTAAAGACTCTATCCGGTATCAGTCTAACTTCAATCCCATTCATTTCAATGGGCATACTTTAAGTAGGACTAAAGCGTAGATACGACCCTACCACCGTCACCCTTTAAGGGCCCTACAAGATTCTACTGCTGTTTTCAATTTGCATTTGCTCAGGCCGAAGGGGGCATCTGGGACAGAAGGGGGCATCTGGGCCAGCCCTTTGACAGTGCACCTTCGCGGTGGCCACAGGGGACTTCACCTGCCAACCGAACCGAGAGCGTTGCGACCGCCCCCTTGGTACATTCCCTCATCGTGGCTTCCTCCACAGTCACCTGCGCTGCCAAGGATATCCAGGCCCCGGCCCCGTGGTGTTCATTCCCATCCCTGTTCTTCCCCACCCCGAGCCAAGGTGCCCTCTTTACCCGGTCGGCGCGGGTCCCGAAAGCTCCCAGGCGGCATCGAGCTCCCCCTCCGAGACGAGGCGCACGACGCTCGCCAGGTCCGTGCGGCACTCCCAAGAGCAAGCGATTGAGAACTGGCGGCTGCCGCCGGCTAGGCCCTCTTCGCTCCAAGGAGTCGCCTTTAGGGTGTTATTATTCGCCATGGCAATTGTGGGCCGCTCCGGGCCTAAGGAACGAAGCGGTTGTTGGCCTGGACTAAGCTCAGCCAACTAAGACCGCGACAATGGGGAGCGTTCCTGGAGGCGGAACGAAGCTTCGAGAGCACGCGTAACTGGCCGGACGCTATTTCCAAGTGGAATTTCCGCCCCTCTAGAGCTTCAACATTATAGAGAGATAATTTATTTACGGTCTTCTAGCGCTCTGCCATAGACGAAGGAACGTATCGGTTTCACCATAGAGAGGACGACGGTTTTCTTCGGTCGCGCAGCAACCCGGATGCCCGGGTTGCAATTTGATGACGTCTCTCTTGTTAGACGCGGGGAAACCACGTAGGTTTTCGGACTTTATCGTTGCAGTGATTTGGCAGCGGGGAATTCTCACCTCCCCACTTCCGAAAAGTAGAAGCAAAGATACAAAGGCATGCATTTTCAAAACCAGGTCTTCCTGTGTGAGGCAAAAGTCATTCGTGAAGTGTTACTTTATTTTAGACTGAAATGTTTTTGAATGTATAGCAAGTGCATCCTGCGCTGAGAAAATAACTCGTAGGTGCAATCCTATGCAAGTTGCGACAGAAAAACAGGCCTACAATTCCCAGCATACTCCAGTCAGCTGTGTTGATTTAGGATTGCACAGTAATATTACTGTTCCCATGGAGCAGGGGGAGCTGAGAGAATGGCAAGCCTGTGAGCTACTGGAACAAATTTGGCATTATGACAGGTTTTTATTTCCTGTCTACTAGAATCTGAAATAGGCTAGAGATACAACTATCATAACAGTGGAAGTGCTGATTATGTATACAAATATATTATTTGCACACAGGAGCAGTTAGTGTGAAATGGAACTTTTTATTATAAAGATTCATCCACACATGTAATTCCTACCTAATAGAAAAGTAGAAAAGAAAGAGTTAGGTTTACAATAATTCTGTAGGCAGCAGTCCTATCGTTCCATCAGAAAGAAGTTTTTTTAATGGCAAAGGGCTCTAAAGTTGGACACTTCCGAGATTCTTAAGCCCTGTGGAACTGAAGGGTGTAAGGTGCAGCAGAGAGGATCTTTGTCTCTGCATCCTCCATCTTTCCCAATTTTCAGTAGTTAACACATTCAGAGCAAAAGAGAAGGAGGCTGGAGGAGGCTCAGGATAACACATATTCTGGCTTCTTCAGTCTCCTTAGCTTCTCACCTTCCAGAATGCCCCATATCCTACTCAGTTTTCAAGCTTGGAGTGAAGGCGACATGGGATGATTTCTGGATGGGCCTAGGCAACTATAAGCATCAAGTGTGCAGGTCATGTACGAAGTGATACGTGAGGCTAAGGTAATGAAAAACACCAAGTAAAATACATAGTTTTAACAGATAACAGTAGGAGCTTTGGCAAATGTCAAATGGTAGACACAGTTGCAAGCAGGTATAGAAAGAAGACCTGTACTGCGGCAAATAATAGCCAACCAGAGTAGAGCTTCTGACATCCTTTGTGTGGAAAAGTATATAAATGATGCGAAAAGTTTGAATGAGACTCTGAGACTGTGAGTTGCAGTGAACCTTTATATTTACTGTTACTCCATTGTCATGGATAATTGGGCTGGCACACCAGGGCAGAACCCCACTGTGGCCAACAGGAGGGTATCCAGCACTGTCCTTTCTATACAAGCAGCAAAGGTGATCTCTGGCTTCTGAGTTCAGAAAACTGCCTCCCACCTTATTTTTGTAAAATACATTGTCACTGTTACAGGCCTACACTGCAGTAATATAAAGCATAGTAACGTATATAGTAATATATAGTATTATGGACATAATAATTTATATAATTCATATTTTAAGTAAACTTGTTTTGCTAATAGCTAAAGACTAAAAGCTCACATACACACTTACTTGAAAATAAGGGTGTTTCCAGGCAAAGGGGTTCTAGTGCTAACAATTAGGTTGTATTTGAATATTCTGTTATTTTCTCCTAATGGACTTTAGCTAGTATAGAAAATGGCAGAAGTTGTGGGAAAGTTACCAGAGAAAAACATTGTCTGGTTCTCTTCTGTAATGGTCTGTGAAACAGCTGAGAGCCAAGGCACAATAAAAGCCTTTTCTGGAAGTCCCCATGAAGTCCCCATGTATTCAACTGAACTTACTTTGACCGAGTAGACATGCAAAAGACAGTGATGCATAAATAATTTGGAATCATCACAAAGTCACTTTGAAAACAGACCAGTGTACTAGAATTGCCTCACAGAAACATTTCTCTGATTTTCGTAAAGTTAAATCTAGTTAAACTGCTAAATTTATCTTAACTAAGAGCTGTTAATTTCATTGGAATACCTGGAGAGTTCACTCTTACACAGCTGTCTTTGGTGAGGCATGTGGCAGTAAAAACCTCAGGTTTGTGCTTACAAGATTTGCACATCCATCTAACACAGGGATAAGGGAACTTTAGCTCACAAAAGTCCACCTATCTAACCTCTCTTAAGATCTTTTGCAAGGGAAGATCTTATATCTTTGATCAGCTGCAGAAAAGTCGGTATCTCCAATGAGCAGTTCATCAGAGGGGTTTTCCTTTCTGTGCTCTGAGAATGGGAGACAAAATACTGTTTTTCTCTGAAAAAGGACCTGGGTAGAAACCTGCAGAGTTCTGGTTTTGAAGTTTGTTCTGCTTATTTCTGAGCTGATAGATACTACTCTTGCTCACTTCTGTATGGACATGAGGCTTGGTATATAGCTACTATTTGAAAGTGAAGCAGTAATTTGGAGCAGATATGCAAAATCCTTGTCTTGCTTATTTCTGAGTAGGCTTAGAATCAGTGATGATCACATTTGGCCTGCCCATTCCTCCTTTGGCCACATGCACAGATGAGATGCAGACACTGAGACCATTCAGGCAATGGATACTGGCTCTCAGGTTGAAAAAGATTCCCTGCCCCTGATTTACTGCTTTTCTGTAAGTTTTTACTTGATACTTCCCATCTTTCTCTCTAGTATCTGTTTGCCTTGTACCTTGTGGTAGGGAGCTTTAAGGTGCTTTCAGGCAGACAATTCCTCACACTGCTAATCAGAAGCATTCTATGATACCTTTCTTTCCTTAAAAGATATACTTATTAGAAAAAGTGCAGAAGACGTGATGAAGAAATGTGATGGGGAAGTGTTACAGATGGGAATTGCTCCATAATTCTGTGAATAAGGCAAGACAATTCCAGTGTAAAAACCTTGTCCAGAAGCACCATCCTAGTGTTAGGAGGCTATGTGTTGCACCAGCCCTCAGATCAAATGGGCTTATCTACTGGTCCTTCATGTATTTTATTTAGGATATTCTCTTTACTTCTCATCTGAAGTCAGGCATTGTTTTCAATGCTGCTAACTTCTATTTTGACACAAAACTTCTGTGATGTAGAAACCATGGCTGTAGTTTCTAATTTTATTTTATTTTTTGGTTGAAGGACAGGATAAAAATGTCATAAATGAATACCTTTGTTAAAATATTTCTAGGGTTGTTGTTTTGAATTGGCTTTGGTCAGGTGAGGGCATATTTAGACAGAAAAAGGTTCATGTTGGCTAAGGAATGTTAGGCCTGGGCAGTGCTTTTTTTGTAAGAAAAAAGGTGCCGGAACTCATGAAATTATTTACCTTTTACACATAGTCAATCACTGTACACACACCCACACACGTCAGTTGTGTAACGAAACATATCAGTTGCTGCCCGCGGTAAGTACTCAGCACATGACCACACGACCAATCACAAACCGAGCAGTGCCACAGGCCAAGCAGCACCATCACAACCTGCGCAGACAAAGTACACATGCATTGGACTCGACACACAAGCAGCCTGCATGCACCGTTTTAATTATTTTGCCACCGACCTGCTACACTCAACAGGGTGATTCAAATCCACGTGGACCAAACATCAAATTTTCAAAAGTTACTTTTAAAACTTGGAAAATCTGTTGAAAAAAGGTGCCAGAATTCCGTTCCCATGCATTCTATGACAAAAAAAGCACTGGGCCTGGGAATTGTAGGGCCTTTTTCAGGCTAAACATGCTAGGATTGCACCCTTAATGTATCATAAGGTTGAGCCTATTTCATCTTTGAAATGCTGGGCTGCAGGTCTCAACATACTCAGGAGTGAACCCCATTGATGGTTGTAGGCATTCTTTCCAAGCAGACTGCATAGGTCTGCTCTGTTACATTGGATGGTGTTATAGCTGATCTTCCATTCTTGCTGCTCCTATAGCATCCTCTTTATCCTATTTAAAAATTATGTGCTTTTTAATTCTATGCATAAGCATGTGATCATTATGCATTTTATAATCACATTCCCACTGAACCATGAAACTCTGGATGACTCTGGGTCAGTCACTCTTTCTGAACCTAACCTTCCTTTCCAAGTTATTGAGAAGAAATGGAGAAGCAGAAATGTAACTCTTCTTTCTTTGAGATGCCAGATTAAAACTTTTTTTATTTAAACAAGTTTTTGGTTAATTTCATTCTTTTATGTTTTGTTATGGAGTATTTATTTTAATTTAATTTTGGTTATTTTATTGGTTGTATTTATTTGGTATGTGTGGGTGTATTTTATTATGAGACGTTATCTATTATTTTACTGTTTTATCTCATAAAATGTGATGTGATATAGCCAGGAGATCACCAGGAAATCACTAGGTTTAACTGGCTCCTGTACCTTCAAGGCTTCAGATGTTTTGCCTTGAAGGGACTGTTGCTTAGCACTGCCCAGGGGATACATGTGACTTAAGGAATGTCATGGACGCAAACAGTCATTGTCCCCCTTACCTTGTTAAGTACTGGTTATAAGGTTCTCAAAAGACTTATGCACAATAAAATTAGCCATAAAATCCTTCAGATAATTCCATTGGAACAACCGGATTCCACCCTGCTCAAAGCTGCATTGATCAAATACTTTCATTAAGAACCTATATAGAAGCTGGGTATCAAATGAAACAAAAAACACCAGTTGCCTTTCTACTAAGATCGAAGTGCAGCATATGATACAATATGGAGACATGAATTGATATATAAATTAATACATGGAATTCCATGCTGAAAAACTTTTTGACTTATTGATAATATGCTTCTGGAAGAATTTTCTCTGGGACCTTGGGAGAGGGTATTCGTGTTCCTAAAATATTAAACAACAGCCTACCACAAGGTTTGGTTCTTGCGCCCCATCTCTTTACTTTATATATAGCCGATATGCAAAGGCTAGGATGTTTGGCTATGCAGTTGATTGGACTCTAGCTCAACATAAATCCTTTGAGATAACTGAAGATGTTCTTTCTTCCATTTTGGAGATACTGGATAAATATTTTTGTAAATAGAGGCTACAGTCTAACCCAATTAATACAGAAGCAACATGCTTTGTGATAGATCAGCAAGCAGAGAGCTTAATGTACAATTTAAGGGAAATTGACTCTATCACAACATGTTTCCTAAATATCTAGGGGTTACTTTGGGCAGGACACTTTCTTGTAAAGAACATTGGTTGAAGACTGCTGCTAAACTGAGAAGTAGGAACAACATTTTGCACAAATTGTGTGGCACCAGATGGGGTTCAGCAATGCACACACTGTGAATGTCTGCACTTAGCTTGGTTTGTTCTGTAGAAGAGTATTGTGCCCAGTATGGCTTAATAACCCGTACAAAAATAGGATGGATGCACAACTACATGAGCAATGTGTATTGTTAGTGGGGGTGAATTGATCTACTCCCTCATCTTGGCTGCCTGTTCTGAGTAATATACCACCTCCAGAAGAAAGACAAAAAAAAAAAAAAAATGCCCTCGCCCAAGAATATTTGAAGATCATTGATAATTCCCAGCTGCCAGTATTGAATGATACAGTTTGCCTAGAGGGAAACAGGTTGAGATCTAGTCATCCAGCTATTACTACTGCTAAGGCACTTGTGGAAGATGATTTTAATATGCACAATACGTAGAAACAACACTGGATGGAAAACTGTCCTCTTCATTGTTGTAGTCTGCCCTTCATCTTGGAAAAATCACTTGGATTTGGTATGGACAACACTAAATCCAGACTGCACTGGCCATGGCAGATGTGTAGATGCCCTTTGTAAATGGGGCAAATTACAAGCACCAAACAGAGATTGTGGATCTGAAAGACAAACTGTCCACCATATAGTGACAGAGTGCCAAAACAGAGCTTATAAAGGAGAGTTTGCTGGTTGTGACAAATGAATCAAAAAATTATATCTGCAATTTAGATATATGTTTATAATGCTTTGGTTTGGACCTTATATTTTGTATGTCATGTTTTTATGCCTGTATTTTTGTTGAAGTGTTATGTGAATGTGCCATATGATAAAGAATAAGTAATTATTAATATTGTTTTATCTATTTTATCTGATTATTAATTGTTTTATTGTATTATATGTATGTATTTTATACTTTTTTAGCATTTGTAAGCCACTGAGGGAACCTTAAGGTTATGGGGCAGCATAGAAATGGAACAAAATAAATAATATAAAAATAATAAATATGAATATAAATGTACCTTCCTTCTTCTCTTCTCTTCTCTTCTCTTCTCTTCTTTCATGTAAGTAAGTTTCATTTCCTGAACTCTGTATAAATAAGGAATAAATAACAATAAGGAAGAAATTCTTTCTAAATGTTTGAAGAAAGCTACTACAGATTAATAAGATGTTTAGTGTTAAGAAGACTTTTTCGAAACTAACTGATGTATTTTCTGTTCCCAAATTTTGTTGACAAATATTTTTATCCTAAAAAGAGTTACATTTGAATATTTGGCATTTTTCAGAGTAAAGTTCAGATTGTTTCTGAGTAATGAGAACTATTTCTGTTGAATTTGTGGTTAGCAAAGAGGGAAGCAAAATTATTTTGTTCCATGTTAATGTAGCTATTGGTTAAAAGTCTCTGTATCATAAAACATTAGATTAAATGCCAAGTACATGAACATGGCTAGTTTATCATAGTAAAAATGAGTATGTTGATGTCACCAGAGACCAGCTTTAGCTGTTGCTACAATCAGCAAACCAAGTAAATTCAAGTACTTGAACTAGAATTGGTTTAACCGTACTCCAATTTGCCAAATATATTAAGCTAGGAGTCTTCCTTCATATTTCTCACTTTTCTTTGTTTACTAAGAAAAGACCTTATTTACTAGCAGCTGTTCCTAGAAAGGAACAGAATGTGTGGGTTACTAAAATGCATGGGTTTGCATAATCAGCAGATACGAAATAAATGATGTGGCTTATTTTTCCTCCCAACATGTGACAGTTACAGTTTGCCTAGCTTAGCATAATTACCCTCCCTGGCTGTTGGTTTTCATGACATCAGAGGTGAATGGTCTGGGTCATATACAAACCACCATGTAACTTGAGATCAAGCCATGAATTTCAGAGTGGTGGTATAGAAACCACCCCAGTGACCCACCTTTGCCAGGTTTGGATGTCAAACCTGGTCTCAGTCTATATGTTGTAGTTATTGCAGCTCCAGGGAAAATACTAGGTCTCTAGAATTTAAATCTCTGAATGTGAATACAGATGTATTTTGAGCTTAGTGGACATAAACATGAATATCAGAAGTCAGTTGGTGGCTTTTTTATTCTTTTGCTAAAAAGAAAAGGCAACACTTTGGCAATTTGAATGATGTATGTGGAATCAAAAGTTTATTTACCTCTGCAATTTCCTTTCAGTTTTCCATTAGCAAAAAAACAAAGCAGAACTATTCAGTTTAGTACTGCTGTGGCCACTGGGTAAATGTTTCTTTGTGTATCATAAACAGCAAGACAATGGGGTTTTCCAGAATACTTTCAATAATGCATAGTGGATAGGAGGTTAGTGTATTACCCAAGCTCATAAAGAGTAAATATAGGCACCAAAGCAACCTGAGTCATGAATGACAATGCTGGATATGAAAGCACCTCTAAACAGCAGGCCTGTGCTTTTAGAGCAAGAGAGCACAACCTCTGGCCCAAAAGCCACAAGTGGGTCTTGGCCATTCCTTCTGCAGTCCACAGAAATGTAGTGGCCATATCCACTTTTCTCCAGATCCACTGGATGGGGATGTGGGGAGGTGGGGTGGTGAGGTAGAGAATGCTTTTGTTTCATCCAGCACACAGTGGCCTCACCTGCAGCACTAACATGTAACAGTGGAGAAGCGGTTATCTCAGTGAAGTTTGCTGGGGGGCGGGAGAAGCAAAAGCCTCTCTCAGCTCCCACTGATCTTGCAGTGTCAAGGGACAGGGAGGGAGTGTTAAACCACCCCACCTCTGGATGCTGAGATGTGTGAGAGACAGAGTATATTTGAGAATGTGCATTCAGGTATGCACAGAGGAAGTATGTGCAAGTTGGAGGAAGAGTGTATGTGTCTCTGCGTGGGAAGACAGTGCACATTTGTGTGTGTGATTGTGTGTGGAGCTGCTGTTTTCTTGGGCCAAAACTGCCCCCCTGCCATAGGGAATATGCCTTCACCTGCAGAACAGGTTGAGCCACTTAACAGGGCAGACTAACCCTCTGCCAGAATTATCTCCGTCTTGTCCCCATTGAGTCTGAATTTATTGGCCCTCATCCAGTCCATTACTCGGAACACCACTTGCCTTAAATAAAAGGAAAGAAAGAAAGATTTGTGCATTGGTGGAACTTTATTATATACCCTAACCTTAGCTCTCCCAGCACCTTCAAATGCTGAAAAGCATGGAGGTACCCTGATGCATAACTGCCAAGAAACAGAGCAACCATCTCCCAGCACTGTTTTCTAGAATCAACCATCCAAGTAGAAGCAGAAACAAAGATGGACAGAAGGTAGAGTTGGATCTACTGTACATCTCTGGATGATTTGCAGTGGACCAGCAAGGATTTAGGACTATGCTAATTTTTAACAATAGCAGTAACAAAATAAATCCCTCTCCCCACACCCATGCTGTGCACCTAAATTATACTGCTGGAATCAAGTAGATTTTTGTGTGGAAGGAGTGTGAATTCTGTTCAGTTCTGGTACTCATAATAAATTATAAAGACCATTTGTGAAGTCTTTACTTCTAAAACAGCAGTCCTGTGGTCCATAGGATGATTCGGAAAACCCCTCCCAAGGTCAACAATCCTTCCAACGCTACAATCACAGAAGGAGGAGTTAGAGATCTGACCCTTAGGCCTTGTAGTTGTCATGGGAAGAACTGTTTGACTGACTCTTTTAAGTTGGTAATTAAGGAAGGGAAAGGGATTATTCCAGTAGGCAGGGAGGGGTTGAGACAGGAGTGGCCAGGATATGAGTTGCCCTGAGCTTCCTCCAGCCTCCTTTCCTCATCCTCCAAAGTGGTCCCTGGCTGAAAACAGCACTGAATAGAGAGGCAAATATTGCTTCTGGTGCTTCTCTTATTCTGCCAACTTCAACCCTGAAGGGCATAGGAATTTCAGCAGCCTCCAAATTTCAGAGGTTTCCAAGCAATGAGGGTGCATCCCATGTGCCCGAAGTGTATTTCTTTTGCACCATGGTCTTGTTAGTGGAGTTGGGAGCTCTAGTAAAAATACAAAAATGATTCTGTAAACCCGAAGTCTGCCCACTCCTACTATATAGTTCTACCAAGCCCCAACCCAGGCAGCTTACCGGGATGGATACTGCTGAAAGGGCTGAGAGCCACCGAGGTGAGGTTTTCCATGGGTAGCCTACTGTTGCATCAAACTAATTGGTGAAGCTCTTGATAGCCACCAGATTCCACACTGTCTCCTCAAGAACACTGCTTTTACTTCTTTCTAGTCCAGAGGGAGTCTCATTTTATCGTCAGTTCGTGCATAAGAACAGAATCCTTCACTGCCTGCCCTCTTGGGGAGTCTGTCCTTGGGTAAGTACTTCTGCTTCTCTCATCTCAGTGTCTCATCATGGCCCCTATTCCCAGACTTCTGATCTGCTTCACATTCCATTCAGATTCTTCTGAAATCCAACAAGCAGGCCTTTGGAACAAGCACCCAAAGGTGTCATCCTACTGTTGGGAAAATTTGGATAAATCCTGTCAGAAAAGCATTACTTCTGTGTGCTTTTTTGCATTGTGGGATCAAATCCTGTACTTCTCAATCCAAGCTAAGTCACTGTTTAAAAGGGCATTCCCCCACTCCTTTCTCTCACCTTTAGCTGTGGGCTACAATAGACAAGCCATTTAGTCCAAATTTACATTGTATACCTTCACAATGATTAAATAATCATTGTTGAAATTCACACAGTTTACCAGGAAGTATCTTGCTAGCCCAGAGACTTCATATGCCCTGGTCACGCAGACTGTTTAGAGTCTAGATAAGAGTCTGAGCTTATCATGAATAGTTTCTCAGTAGCTGAGAAATCATTCTGGTACATTTTCTGCTCACCAAGGCATGCCTGATAAAAATATTGTACCTTTTATAGTTACCTGCACAACAGTAGTGCTACAATATCTTACTTATTCATGTTGTTTTAAAACCAAAGTTACTCCACCTAGAATTATGTTCTTTCAACAAAGCCCTCCTCCAAAGCCAAAGCCCTGTTTTTGTTATTCAATTTTGCCTGGGATGTTCTTTCTTTGGATATAAGAGGCTCTTTCGGTACTACTAGCCTGCATTTACCACTGCTAAAGGTGACATATTACAGACTAAAAAGCACGTGTGTTGAGCTGTAGATACAGAAACACCCTAAGGGTTTGTAAAACAGCAGTGAAATCAAGAGATTGCTTTCTTCATAGTGCTTGTGGGTGGTATTTTCCGGAAACATAGCTGTGTCTGTGGGTTGTCAAACTAGTTCTTGCAGTGCTGGCACAAACAGCACTTCCCCATTCCTTTCAGTGTTACCTGAATTCTTTTGTTACTGTGTTTATGGTTTGCCTTTCTGAGGTTCAATGCTGCCATTCTCTTGCCATTAGCTGAATTTACCCTGGCATTTCCACTTGAAACATCTTTGCCAATCAAGGAAGGAACACACCATGTTAGGACTTTATCTGTATGTAGTCATCTTGGGTCTACCCAACACTGGGAAACAAATGCTGACAGTGGGTGAGTTTTTTTCTTTTTATTTCTGCCTATTTAGTAGGTAATGGAAAGTTACACTGACGACCTGATACCCAATGTAATCAAAGCAAGGTACTCATTCAGAGTCAGAGACAATCTCTTATACAGAAGAAAGTTCAGCAGGTAGTGCTTACTTCCAGATAAGCATGTATCAGATCAAAATATTAAAAGCTGAGGTGTAAATGCTTGATTTCTTTGTGCATTGTGGATCTGTGGGTTAGGCATTACAGCACAATCTTACATTCAATGCAAGTGCCAATGAGTTCAAAGAGACCTACTCCCAGGGAACTAGATTGCTTCTGACAAGAAAAATAGAAAGAGTAGGTACACTGGGGGTATACATTCCAAGGAACATTTGCCATTTGTTCAGACATACAGGAAATAGATGCATCATGTGGGGAGTCCCCAGAGGAACTGCAAAGATGGAGTTTGTACAGGGTGCTTTTATAACCTATCAGTTACATACACAGTTTGGGGGAAGGTGGGGATCACGTAGGCAGTTTGGCAGAGGCACATGAAAGTAAAACAAACAGGGTTGAATGGATTAAGACAGACACAAAGGAAGAACTTTCAGGACAGGCAAACAAAGAGTTTTCAAAGGTGTATCCAAAGGAAGAAGCTTCAGGACAGGTGCATAGCACGTCTAAGGTGTACATGCGGAGCAAGACTCACAACATGGTTTCCTGATCAGATCAGGATCCCACCTCAAGTCTAAAGCTATTCTTACAGTGTTAGGCTTTCTGCAGCTATATTATGGAAGCACTTTTGCTCATGTTTTCACATTTATCACTAAGTAGTGTGCACAATGATTCCTAGGATGGAACACAATCTTGAAATACAATGGCGCTGACCATTCTTTGTAAAATGTACTGAAGGGTAGATTTGATGGAAACACCATTCAGATTTGGCAGTGATCAAAATGAAACATGGTGGGCTCCATGGTTTTGATTTGGTTATATGCCATGTTCTTCCTGAAGAAGGGAAAGTGGGCTTCCAATGATGGATGATTCAGTCTCAAATACCTAGACATTTGGATAATTTTTTTTAATTTGGTCTAGTTTTCAGTAAAGTGTCAAAGCAACATTAGGATGTTTTTTTTAAATAGTGCAAGCAGGTTATGTTTTTAAAAATTGTTTTTGCTATTTCAGTATTCAGCTATAAATTAGCTCTCTCTCTGTGTGTGTGCATGTGTTTAAATTAAACTGATTGACAATGTTGGAAGGGAATGCATAGTTAAGTTGGAGCTATCACTCTGTGTATCCAGAAGCATAACATATGTAGATCATAACGAAAAATAGGTTTAGTATCAGCTTTAGGGTCTTAAGGAAGGACATTGCTCCATACCTTGGATTTTAACAAAGATGTAAAAAATGCTTTTAAAAATTCCCTTTACTCAGTGGGAGCTTTTACTTCTTTTAATGCTTTTGGAACACTGATGAGCAGGCTTTACACAGCACTATAAAGGAGAAGCATTCTCCAAGAGAATTTGCTGAATACTTTAGTAAGAACAGAAGCTAGTGAGTCAGATCCGTCACTCACACACAAAATGGAGGATTGCACAGGCTTTCCCTCCTCCCCAGTTTACATTAGTATGTCCTGCCTGCCTTTTAAAAATATAAGAAGGAAAATCACTAAAAACAGTCCAGTGAGGATGGAATATAATGGATGGTCATGGATTGCTAATTGTTTGGCAGTGGAGGGGCCATGTCAAATGGCATGCAGTGGCTGGATGTCTGAGAGCAGCCTGTGCAATCCTTGCTGTACCAACTGCGAGTGAGAGGGCTGTCAGAGTTGAACTCCCAAACCTGAAGTTGTCACAGTCTCCAACCTTAATGGTGGAATGCATGTTCTCCTCTCGTTCTGCCCAGACATTGTCTACAGGCAACAGGATTGCTGTTTCCGTGGCTTCCATGGAAAAATTCTGTTGGTGTGCTGTGCACCCTTCTGCTGAACAGACTCCCTACCTGAGCTGACGCAGATCGTCTTGGACCTGGTGTTGAAGACTCCTAGGATGTTGGTCCTGGGGGACTTCAATCTCCATGCCGAGATGGTTCTAACCGGGGCAGCTCAGGACTTCATGGCCTCCATGGCGGCCATGGGGCTGTCTCAACACGTCATTGGCCCGACCCATGAATGTGGACACATTCTGGACCTGGTTTTCTCGACGGGGCAGGAAGAGGGTGATCTGAGGGTGAGGAATTTAAGCTTGACGCCCTTGTCATGGTCAGATCACTTCCTCATAAGGTTTGAGCTTGAGAGCGGCCTTTCCCTCTGCAAGGGTGCAGACCCAATTGTATTGGTCCGCCCCCAGAGCCGGATGGATCCTGATGGATTCCTGGAAGCTCTGGGGGATTTTCCGGTTGACAAGGCTGGTGATCCTGTCGATGTCCTGGTTGTACTGTGGAATGAGCAGATGACCAGGGCTATTGACACAATCGCTCCCAAGCGTCCTCTCCCACCTGGCAGAGCCCGTTCATCTCCTTGGTATACACCTGAATTACGGGCGATGAAGCAGGTTGGGAGACGTCTAGAGCGTAGGTGGAGGAGATCACAGGGTGATTCTGACCGAACACACTTAAGAGCCCATTATCGGGCCTATGCTGTGGCAGTGAGGATGGCGAAGAAGAAATTCTTCTCCGTTTCCATTGCCTCCTCACAATGCCGTCTGGTGGAGCTTTTTCGGGTGGTGCAGGGGCTGATACATCCGGGCCCGAAGAAAGATCTTGTGCCACCCTCGAAGGCCTGCTGTGACGACTTTGCCAAGCATTTCAGGGAGAAAATCGCTCAGATTCGCCACGAGCTTGACTCTGTAATTGAATCAGATTCTACTGGGGAGACACCATCGATGCCGTCGAGTCCACAATTAATGGATGAATTTCAGTTGTTGCGGCCTGATGATGTGGACAAGGTGCTTGGACAAGTACGTCCTACCACTTGCTTACTAGAACCATGCCCATCTTGGCTACTTAAGAAAGCCAAGGACGGGATTGGGACCTGGATCCTGGAGGTGGTCAATGCCTCTTTAAGAGACGGCTGGGTACCTGCCCCTTTAAAGGAGGCGGTAGTCCAGCCAGTCCTAAAGAAGGCATCCCTGGATCCAGAGGTGGCCGCCAATTATGGACCGGTGGCCAACATCCTGTTCCTGGGCAAGGTGCTAGAGCGGGTGGTGGTGGGACAACTCCAAGCACTCTTGGATGAAACTGATTATCTGGACCCATTTCAGTCCGGCTTCAGACCCGGGTATGGCACTGAATCTGCCTTGGTCGCCCTGTAGGATGACCTGTGCAGGGAGAGAGACAGGGGGAATGTGTCCCTGTTAGTTCTCCTGGACCTCTCAGCGGCTTTCAATACCATCGACCATGGTATCCTTCTGAAGAGGCGAGCGGGATTGGGAGTTGGAGGCACCACGTGGCGGTGGTTGCACTCCTATCTCAATGGCTGATTTCAGAAGGTGGTGCTGGGGGACTGTGGCTCTGTGCCATGGCAGTTATGCCATGGAGTTCCGCAGGGGTCCATTTTGTCCCCTTTGCTATTTAACATCTACATGAAACCGCTGGGAGAGGTCGTCAGGAGGTGTGGGCTGCGGAATCATCAGTATGCTGATGATACCCAGCTCTACCTCTTGTTTTCCACCAATCCAGGTGAGGCAGTGGCTGTGCTGAACCAGTGCCTGGCCGAGGTAGTGGGCTGGATGAGGGCCAATAAACTGAAGCTCAATCCAGACAAGATGGAGGTCCTGTTGGTGGGTGGCTCAGGCCTCGGGATGGGGGACTTGGGCCTTGTCCTAAATGGGGTTGCACTCCCTCTGAGGGAGAGAGTTCGCAGCTTAGGAGTGCTCCTCGACCCTGAGCTGTCTTTGGAAGCTCAGGTGATGGCGGTGGCGAGGAGCGCTTTCCTTCAGCTTCGGCTGATCCATCAGCTGCATCCCCTCCTGGAGAACAACTGCCTGGTGACAGTGACACACGCGCTGGTAACTTCCCAATTAGATTTTTGTAACACACTCTACGTGGGGCTACCCTTGAAGACAGTCCGGATACTTCAATTGGTGTAGAATAGAGCTGCCAGGTTGCTGACGGGGACTGGGCATTGTTCTCATATAACCCCAGTACTCCGTCAGCTCCACTGGCTCCCGATTGAAGTCCGGGCCCAATTCAAGGTGTTGGTTATGACCTATAAAGCCCTAAATGGCTTGGGACCTGGATATCTAAAGGAACGCTTGCACCCATATATGCCCTCCCACCCCTTGAGATCAGCAACGGATGCCCTTCTCCGGGAACCCTCTGTGAATGAGATTAGGATGGTGAGCACCCAGAGGAGTGCTTTCTCTGCGGTGGCACCCCATCTATGGAATGCGCTCCCTAGAGAGGTCCACCTGGCGCCGTCATTATTGTTTTTCAGCGCCAGGCTAAGACCTTTTTATTTAAAACTTATTTTAATTGCTAAATTATTGAATTAATTAGGATTTTAAAATTAGCCGAGAATGCACAGGGGGGTTTTAAATGTTTTTTTTCTTTTAAATTATTATTATTATTTATGTATGTTTTCATGTATTTTTTGTGAGCTGCCCCGAGGCTTTGTTGCGATGGGGGCAGCATAGAAATGTTTTAAATAAATAAAAATATTAAATAAATAGAATATAAATTACAATACAAAATAATATAAAATAATAAATATGTTTAAGTACAGAATAATTTTAATGAATAAGAAATCATTTTAATATATTAATAAGTACATCAAGCCATGCAAAAGCCAAGCCCATTTAACACAAACTGAGATTACAGTAAGAAAAATCCTAGTTCCATGATGCCTATTAGAAAAAAAGTGATAGCATTGGATGCCCCCTGGGCAACCTATTTACCAGGGATTGTTTTGGTGCTGGTTGTTTTTTAAATATATTCCTACCATTAAATATATTTTTCAAATATATTCCAACATGAGTAATATGTTGACATTTGTCCATTTGCTTGCTTCATTAATTTAAAATTATAGATTTCTAAGAAACTTGTCACAAGCGTCATTGAATCAGTTTATTTTCACTTTTTGTTTTTCTGTGGGTTCTACACAACTGTAGAAGCTAAAAAGTCTTCAGTGAAAGAGAGATGAGAAAATGTATGTGTCTGGAGTGCCAAGGTTTTGCAGGCTCCATGCAACACACTGCCTGTTGCCTGTCCATTCACCCAGCACCCTGCACACAATAGCCAGTGGTGGACCTGTGGGAAGATGAAGGATGACGCTCAGCCTACCTGAATCCTACAAAGTTCAAGGGCTGGATTGCACTGGCAGAAGATTAATGATGGCCTTACCCTTAGGAGCACTGGTTGCTTACCCACCAATAAAGGCTGAACTTTCCTACCACCTTGAGATCCCCTTTTCACCAGAGAGAAACAGAGATTCCTGCTTACTTTGCTGCACAGCCAACATAAGTTCAAGATTATGCTCTGTCCTGCATATTCACCATAGAAGGGAGGGAAGTGCTGGTTTGAGCTTCAGCAGCAGCCGGTGATGCAGTTAAATAATTTTCTATAACAACTGCAACTACAACTCTGCAATTGATAAAAAGTTTTTGAACATATAGAGAATCTGATGTTTCACGTGCATTTGGCACCACTATGCAGGAATAAAATTGTGTTTGCTTTAGTTGTGCTTATGCTAAAAAATGCACAATTTTGCTGTAGAAAGTACTAATATATTTCTAAAGTTAAAAAATTAAAATTAACATCTATAATCACATACATGGTCAGGCACCCCTTAACTAGGAAATGTTTAACAGAAAGGAAGGAAGGAAGGAAGGAAGGAAAGAAGGAAGGAAAGAAAGACAGAAAGACAGAGAGAAGAGCTGTTGTTACAACCAGAGTCCACCTTAGTGGACTCTGGCATGTCCAAGTTGGCCCAGGTGCTGAGGCTTGGTCCTGTCAACTCCCTATCAACTCCTGCTCCCTGAGTGGTCATTTGGGCACCCATGGGCAGTGGGCCCCTGGACTTGAAGCTCTGAAGTCCATCCCTAGTTTCACCACTGGCAGCAGCACCACATTGGCTGGATTTGAGTTCATTACTTGCCCCTTCCATTTGTCTATCCACTCCTCTGCTCCATTCACTTCCTGCCTGCCTGCCTGCCTCTGCCTCTGCCTCTCATCAAGCATTTCTTTTAAGTTGCACCTTAAAGCCATTTTTGGGAATGTGGTTGGCTGTGGATCCCCTGTCAGTTCATGAACGTTGACAGATGCCCATCTTTTCTGACTCTTGGTGCCAGACCAGGAGTTTGTAGTAAAGTCCCATTTAACTGGTAAGCAGGTAAACATTTTGTGGGTTTTCTGAGGGAGTCAGGTAAATCCAATGTTGTTTTCTGTAGTCTTTTTAAAAGAAAGATTCTAGAAAATTTAACACAGTGTAACATAAATTTAATCTGATAGTATGACATTCTGTGTAAGAGGAAAGAAGGTGGAGTATATATGTAATGTAATACACCCAGTCCCTGGGTTAAGAACAAGTTCCATTCTTGGATCTTCTTTAAGTCAAATTTATATGTAAGTCATATTACATATATACAAAGCATATAAAACACATAAGAAACACTTGCATACACACTGAAACATCTTAAATACAATACAGCATTTTGAGAATGATAACAATACAGTAATAATAAAGTAACTATAGGTACTGAAAAGAGAGAGAATCCAATTGTTGAACAACTAAAGCCTGATGACCATGGTGTCTCACTTTTCTCTGATAGATTTTTTGTTTCTGCTTTAGTTTTGATTGTGATTGTTTTATTTTTATTCGATGAATCAGCTGCACTTGCACTGGATTTATTCTAGTTCTGACTTTGCCACTTGCTGCTTTCTTCCTCCACCTTCCCTTCCTATTCTTCCCTTCCTTACTCATTCCTTCTTCTGCTCTCCTTTCCTCCAGCCACCTGCAGGACTGCCAGACTACCAGGTTTGCTCGTTCATAAGTAGGGGGTTGTTCTTAACTTGGATGTTTGTACTGGGAGACCATAGTAAAATCATTACTTAAAAAGCTTTCAAGTTTTTTTTTTCAAAAATAACATTATTTTTCAGGTGGTTATGTTCATCAGAACTCTAGGCATTCTGCACATGAGATTATAATTCCTGAAAGACTAATAGACAGGCAGAAGCGCTGGACACATCTTCCTGAGGTTTGTTTTTGTTTCAGATTTTTTAAAATCTCCTAAATATGAGATCCTACTACCATACCCAACAAAGTATGATATAAATAAGACAGTATTGACTAGAGATCCATTGTATGGCCCACTGTGCTGGCAAAATGTAATCGCAGATGAAATTGCATTTCATGTATGGCTGCACTGGCATCACAGCATTTTGTTGCGTGTTGCCAGCCAACCTAGGACATTATATAGAACAATGCCATAGTTTAATAGAGCAATGGTTCCTTTTGCCAGATGTGGTGCTCTGGTCATGATAAGTAACCTTAATGAGTAAAAACTGATTGGTGGATGCTCTTTGTACTATTTTGAGGGTCTTACAGAGCCAGCTACATATCTTACAATAGAGTATTAGCTGACAAGCAGCTAAACTGAATGGTTTTGCCTGGTGTAAGATCTCCGTGCAGTGGTGTCAGAAAAGCCATACTGCATGTGCACTAGTCACAGCTATACAGATCAACAAGTTTGGAATGTAAAATCCCCTCCCCTTTTTAAATGGAGTAGATGTGTTATAATTTGTAAAACTGCAAATCTATTTAGCAAGTATTCTGGAAGTGTACCACATAGCTAGTTGGATTGAAAGCTGAAAATTAGCTGTTTAGAAGTCTGAGCTGAGCTGTAACAGCATGTTTTTGATAAGAGACAACACATTTTTAATTAAATAGCAAACCGTATGTCATATGATGTATATGCTTTATGTTTCAGGAACATTTAGATAATCAACTGTCTTATTTGATTCAAACTGGAAATGGGACTCATGTTCTGAAGTTAAAGAAAAATAAGTATGTTATATACTATTCAAATATCTTTTCAGTTTTTACTTCAGTGAATCTAATTTTGTTTTGCTGTAATAAAATCTACTTGGAACAAGTAAATAATGGAGAAGAATAATGGAAAAGGTTTAAGGAATGGCATTTGCTAAAATGGGGAGGAGAAAAGGAGATGGAGTGACACACAGTGCCAGCAGAATGGCTACCACTATCCTGAGCATTGCCACTGAATTTCACTGGCCTTTTTTAAAGACCACATTTCTGCTTGTAAAACAAAGTGTGTTATGCTGCAGGAGGACCCAGAAGAGTGTGATTTGCCATTTAAATAAGGTGTATGCTGACTGCATTACTTGTTTGAAAGGGAATGCATCTTTTTGTGATGCTGCCATGCTGAAATTTGGCGATGTGATGGTGGCATGATGGTATCACTCTGGCATACTGGGGGCTGCAAAACAGGTGGTGGGGCTGTGTGGCCCACCCCTGGCATAATAGGCTATGAGTCCACTACTGTGTAAAGCAGGGGTGTCCAACCTTTTGACTTCTCTGGGCCACACTGGAAGAGTAAAAATTGTCTTGGACTTCACGTTAAATACACAAACACTAACGAAAGCTGATGACCAAAAATAAAGGTTTGTGCATAATTTTTGTGATATCCACAGATAAGCAAAAAGGTCCTCACATAATAATCCTAATTATGCAGTGCTCCTTCAGAGAGTCTTTTAATCGTCGAGCAGAAAAGAGAGCACCATAAAACTAGTGGAATATTTGACATTGCATTTGAGAAACTAATGCATCAATATCTGGTGTGATGGAAGTAGTTGAAATTCTCAGTGAGTTCTCAAGGTGCTCATCAGATATTTTGGTTCTAATTTTACTCTTAGTTGCTCACAAATGTAGGTGTTGCCAAAAAGTGAAGACATGAATAAGGCGTAATTGTGAAGTGAGGGATATTTGTCTCTGGGAAGATAAGACTTATAAAAGTCCATGATCAAATTTTTCTTTAAGTTGAATGTCAGATGGCAGCTTTGCAAATTTTCCACTTGAAAATTGGCAGGTAAAATAATTATGTCAACTGAAAATGGAGTTGCAAATATATCAAAATAGTGATTATTTTCCAAGAAATCTTGAAATCTGTTTTCAATCAAATCAAATAGAAAAGTAAGGCTGCATATTTTTCACTGTTCACAGGACTGTGTTTAGCCAACATGTCGAAATGTTTAAAATTGTTTCCAACTGTAGGTTGAAATATTATTGCGAATAGCTGTGTTTCACTCGCCAAGTCACCATGAACACATGTAATGTCTTATGGTGTCAGTTCGACTGTTTGCACTTGGAAGATAACACACTGGCAGCTACACACCATCATAAAACTAAAGCCATGAATGTGTACAAATAGTGAGAGCATACATACATTTGTTTTATGTGACAGTGTGACACAATGTTGTCATCTACAAAGTTCATGCTCATGAACTGCGCTTACCAAAAAATTGCCAAAAAAATCCCATAATGTTTTAAGTAAGTTTATGATTTTGCGTTGGGCTGCATTCATAGCCATCCTGGGCTGCATGTTGCCCTTGGGCTGCGAGTTGGACACCCCTGCTATAAAGTATCTAATGGAAATCTGGTATCATGAATTGCTACAGTATACTCCACTGGTTGAAGTAACTTTTTACTTCATGACCAATGATTTTTTAAAATATTTTCAGAAATCTTTTTGGTGAACATTTCATAAGATATACCTACAGCCAAGATGGTAAATTGGAGATCACTCCCTTTGATGCCAAGGTATGGTGTTTGTGAAGGACCTCTTTCTGATGGAAGGATCCTTTGTGTCATCATATAAAGTAGATGCTATGCATTGCAAACTGGGCCCTGGTTGCTTTAGAGGAACCTTCTTCCACCTGATGCTTTTTGGATGGGATGGATGACAGCTCCCATCTTACACATCCAGATTGGATAATTGGAGAACTCATAGAACATCTTGAGGACAACCAGGTCAAGGAAGGCTGAGAGAATGAATGCTGATGTCAACACATTCCAGGAAGTCACAGGGTGCAGGGTGTTGTTTCACAGTCTTAGCACTAAAAATATACTTCCTCCTCTGCCAGAATGATCTCTACCCAGTTAAGCTATGATAGTTACGGTACATGTCTGTGCTGAAAAAAATAAATTATTTCCTCTTCAGCTAACTAGTATAAAATACCCAAGGGTCAGTTTAAAGGTTATTTTCCATTGGGCAATTCCAATTTGGCAAATGCATTTAAAACTCTTAGGTCTGATTGGCTATTTCTCCCAGAGGAAAGTTCATCCCCTTGAATGTTCTTTTGATACTCTTCAATAGTTTTCAGTATAGATGAATCTTTTAGTACAAGTTCTGAGCCAGACATAACCCACTGGAGAAAGATATTTTATTATTTCATTGCATGATGTAGATGAATTTCAGTGCTTCAAATGCTGATATGGAAATAAGTTGACACCTGAGTCCATAGATTTGCATGATAAGTGTGTTTATTTTATTAGATGTACAATGTTATTATGAATTAGTGTTTAAGAATAACATATCCATTTGAGAGGCATGACATAGTTGCTTCTATTGAAATACAGTCTGAATCTGCCATTTGCAGAAGAAAACTATTCTTAATTATTTGGTTTCAGACTCACTGCTATTACCATGGCATTGTCGAAGGAGCTGCAGATTCTGTGCTTGCTCTCAGTACATGTGATGGACTTAGGTATGAATGATTCTGTCTTTTCATTCTGTCTTCATTTTTTGTGGTGGTGGTTGGGGGAACAGATTTTTATTTGCCAGCGAAGAGGGATGCTTTGCTTACATGTATGATATTGTGCTATAAGGCTATACTCTGAGGGCTGTAGGAGCCAAGGTTGGCCAATCGCGGTGTAGACTTTGAGGTTAGGGTGCGGTGACAAGTATTTAAAATATATGTGCATGTAGGTATTTCTTTTTTTTTTTTGCACATTTTTTATTAAGATTTTAAACTAAAAACTAAAAAAATAATCAATCATCAAATACATCAGACGTACTGGGTCAGCCCCCTATAACATATCTTTTAAACATTCTATAATCATATTCAAATCGATTTATAAAAATTTAAAGAAATCTTTAAATCTAAGCCAAGTCCTGTTTCTCCAGCCACTCGTAAAAAAGGTCCCAAGTTTGATCAGTCAGTATCTTCTTTCTCCTTCAATACTAGAGTCAATCTGTCCATTTCTGCACAGTCCAGAGTCTTTTTTAAAATCAGTTCCTCAGTGGGTAGTTCCTCACTTTTCCAGTATTGAGCTAGCGCAATCCTCGCTGCTGTGATTAAATGTAGTATCAAATACATTTCTTGTTTGCTAATATTTTCCGGTACAATACCTAACAAAAAAAAAATTCAGGTTTAAAAGCTGAGGGTTTTTGTAGCATTTCCTCAAGCCATTTATGTATGTTAATCCAATACTTTTTCACATATTCACAAGTCATATTTACCACCACATATGGTAAAAAGTACCCACATCATATTTACATTTCCAACATCTGTTTGACATATTTGGCAACATTTTAGCTAACCAATTTGGTGACAAATACCATCTATAAAACATTTTATATAAATTTTCTTTATATGAAGTTGCTAAAGTTACCTTAATATTTCTCTCCCATAACTTTTGCCACTTTTCTAATTCAATATTATATCCAAAATTTTGTGCCCATGTTATCATAGCTTCCTTAACCTGTTCCCCTTCCATTTTCCTGTCAAGTAGGAACTCATAAATTCTTTTAATCATTTTCTCATCTGTTTTTAACATCACTTGATCAAAGGCTGTTAGGTCTTTATAAAACCCCCATATTTTAGAATCTTTAGCATATCTCGATTGCATCTGCACCTTATACCACCACAAGATATTGAGTCCCTGTTCTTGTATTTCTTGATCTAGGTTCAGGCCTCCATCCTTATCCAAAATATCATCATATCTTATGATCCCTTCAAAGTTCAATACATTTGGATACACGAAAGCTTCCATAGGTGAAAGCCATCTTGGTAACTTATTATACAATTTTGACTTTAACTTTTCCCACACTGACATTAATGATCTTCTAATAAAGTGACTTTAAAAAGTCCCATGAGACTTGACCTTCTCATACCGCATATAAGCCTGCCAACCCACTTGCAAATCATGTCCTTCAAGGTACAAAATTCTCTGATTTCGCAAGGTTATCCATTCTTTTAGCCAAGGAAAAATAGACGCTTGATAGTACAACATCCAATCCGGTAAACCAAAACCCCCATTCTTTTTGGTTTCCTGAAGCATTTTCAGTTTAATCCTTGCTTTCTTTTTTCTCCAAATAAATCTCGAAATTTGAAAATTTAAATCTTCAAAATTTTTTTTATCAATTTTCACGGGAATCATTTGGAACAAAAACAAAAGTTTTGGTAGTATATTCATATTAACCAGTGCAATTCTTCCCATCAAAGACAGTTGCAAATTTGCCCATCTTTCCAGATCACCTTTAATATCTTTCAATAATTTATTGTAATTGTCTGCTTTCAAAGTTGTGCATTTAGCTGTAGGATAGATTCCCAAGTATTTAACCTTTTTGACAATCTGCAAGTCCACTTGTTCTTGGAGTCTTTTTTTCTGATCTTGCGTAAGATTTTTAACTAAAAGTTTCATTTTTTCCTTATTTATTTTCATCCCCGTAACCTCATCATATTCTTCAATCCGTTGTAAAAGTTTAGGGATTGTTACAAAAGGTTCCTCTATTATAAAGACCAAATCATCTGCGAATGCTTGCAATTTATACTTTTTCATCCCTAATTTTAGTACCTTTAATGTCCTCGTCATCCCTAATATTTCTATTCAAGACCTCTAAAGTCAGGATGAACAGCAGGGGTGACAGCGGGCATCCCTGCCTTGTACCCTTTTGTATCTCTATAGCCTTTGTACGTTCTCCATTAATTAAAATCCTGGCCGATTGTCTTTGACAGATGCTTGATATCGCATTCGTAAATTTTCCCCCAAACTCCATTTGGTCCATCTGTCGCATCATGAATTGCCAATTAACATTAGCAAAGGCTTTCTGGGCATTAGAGCTATTGATTTTTCTGTGTGTGTCTTGTAGTATTCTAGGATTTCCAAAATAGTCCTCAGATTGTTCTTCATTTGTCTTTTAGGCAGAAAGCCATTTTCGTCTGGATGAATAAAGGCTATTAAAAACTTCTTCAACCTTTCTGCCAATATAGAGGCAAACATTTTATAGTCCACATTTAATAATGATATGGGTCTGTAATTTTGAATCTGTGTTAAGTCCATATTTTCTTTCGGTATTAATGTGATATTTGCCTCTGTCCAGGTATCTGGTATTTTAGCAGTTAACAATGCTTCATTACATATGTCTTTGAGAAAGGTAGCAAAAATTCCCTCAAAAGATCTGTAAAATTCAGCTGGTAGCCCATCCGGACCAGGGGTTTTATCGTTCTTTTGTCTCATGATTGCCTCTGTTATTTCCATAGTTGTTACTTCTTGATTCAATATTTTTTGATACTTTTCTGGTAATTTTGGTAAATCTCCCTTTCGAATGTATTCTTTTACCTTCTCGATCGAAAACTCCTCCTTCCGGTATAACCTTGCAAAACAATCTTCAGCTGTTTTCTTAATTTGTGTATTTTGTACCTGTAGTCATCCTTCTCCATCTTTCAGTTTCGAAATCAATCTCTTCTCTCTTTCTTTTTTTACTTTATATGCTAGCCATCTCCCTGGTTTATTAGCATTTTCAAAAAAAATCTGTTTAGCCAATTTCATTTGCTTAGTAAATTCATTTGTATCCAAGAGGTTCACTTTGTGCTTTGAAATATTCATTTGGAGCATGTAGGTATTTCTACCAGACATGAATCTGACATGAATTCATGCTCAGTGGCCACCATTTATTTGAAAAGTATCACTCCTCTTCTGCCTGCCAAGAAACCAAGAGTTAAACTTGTGCTTTTTCTAAATGCTATTGCCATGGATTGTTTAGCAATAATTAATCAGGGTTATCTTTGTTTATGTGGGTGTGGCTTGATCAGATAACATTTCTTGCTCTTATGATTTTAGGGGAATCCTCTTTATTGGTGGCAAACAGTTTCGCATGGAACCAGTCAATGGATCAGATAAATTTGAACACTACTTCTATGAGTTAGACGATTCTCACCAACAACCCTTTGTATGTGGTGTGCCTGACAATGACCTGCACCATGAGCAAAACACAGAGTCTTTTCTCAAATACTCAAATATATCAAATAGTCCCTTCAATAAAGATACACTTCTCAGGGTAAAAGCATTTCTTATATTTCAACAATTATGTACCTTTGCTAATCTATTTATTTTGTCTTTTAGAAATTGTCCCTCTAGATTTATAATTTATTTCCAGCTAGGATTCCATTTCATTATCTCTATATGTCTCTCTTACTTTCTTCCATTAAAAAAATGCCAAGCAAAATGCTTAATGATCAAATAAAAGATAACTTATGGACAGTGGAGACTGGCTTGTGAATTCCTTGGCAAGAATAGCAACCCCCCCTTGCCACTCCTAACGATCTTGACTGCACTGATGCCCAGGCAGCACTTTGGAACGACCATCATTGGTTGGCCATCTTAAAAAAGAAAGAAAGAAAAGGACAGTTCTTCCAAAAACTCCTGAGGAGACAGCTGAATGGGATAGAGTCATATTTGCACTTTTTTAAAAATGGGAAATATAACATAAATTTCCCTTTTATTTACTCCCTAGCCGTGAAATTTTCTAGTCCAAAGAAATGTGTAAATTTCATTGCTAAAACAAAACGCAGGTGGCAGAATGGGAAGGCCCATGTGGGGCACAAGTACCAACAGGACTTACACTGCCTGCCTCCCAAATGGTTGCATTTACTTCATTCTGTTTGATGGCCTCGGATTTTATTTGAACAGGCAGTGGCCTGCGGTAATTGCAGTACTAATTACTGTGCACATTGTGCCCACCATGGGTTATTTGCAAGGCACCATCGTATGTGGTGCAAACCCACACAATCATTTGAGAACAGTTGTCTTCTCAACTTAACTGGAGTTCCAAACAATTCAACATGCATGAGTTGTATATCCTGTAATACAAGTTGAGCTGGTAAACTGGTCACTCCCTTGAATGCCTATATCTCTTAAAACAATGTTTGACCTTTTCCAGTGAGTTTATATATTTGAAACAGTTTGAAAAGAATGAAATATAAATAATTAACCTGTTTTTCATTTTCTAGAAAAGACGAGCTGTGCTGCCAGACAAAAGATATGTTGAACTGTATATGGTTGTTGACAAACACAGGGTAATTTCTTTCATCCTAATACATTTTGGTATTGTATTTGAATTTCCTGTGCTAGAACATCTTGTGTTTTGAATTGTTTCAGTATCTGTTGAAAAACTCTGATGTTGAAGCAGTGCAAAAGGAAGCAGTTGAGCTGGCTAATTATGTGGATGGGGTAAGTTGTCATATACAAATGCATTGTATATTTGTTAATGTTTTATTACAGTAATTTGTAGACAGTGTAAAAACAAAGCACTAATATTTCCTTCATTACTTTGTAGCAGGATGGCATCCATTTTCAAATCAAGGCATGGAGGCTAAACTTTGAAGTTTGGCTCAGCAAAATGAACTATTTCTTATGTTCATATTGGCTATATCCAGACTTTATTATTGAAATTGCGCCTTACAAAACAACATGCAACCCTTCACCATTGGTTAGGGTTCGGGTTTGGGTTAGGCCTGATGGAAGTTGTAAGCTCAAACATCTGGAGGGCCACAAGTTGCCCACTCCTGAGTTAGTAGGGCAAATGTGGTAGTCCTAGTACTTTAAAGCCACTATGGGTGCCATTTTCCTTGGCAGAAGGAAGGCTACAGATACATAAATAAGGCAGCTTGGATGGTGATGTATGTTTGCTACAACTGGGTTGCATAGTTTGTTCCTCCTGTCAATTAAAAGATCTGTCCAACACATATGCAACTTATACCAAAAGTGGTATTTTGAGTGAAATTCTTAAAGATTGGAATGTATAGCAGGATGTGTTTGATCAGGAATTGTATGACACAAGTGCTTCCGAATTACATTTGTATGCATGAAGCTATATGCAAATACATGGTCTTCAGTGTAATGCATGCATATCAAAGGTAGCAAGTGAAACTCAGGTGATCCTGCCATCTTTCCTTTTCTCCTCCTCTAATACAGAACAAACAGCAAATGTTTTTGGGAACAGCAATTCATTGATAATCAGTTTATTAAAATCTACATAATGATAATAAGAGATGCAGGTGGCACAGTGGTTTAAACTACTGTGCTACTGGGCTGGTTGATCGAAAGGTCACCGGTTCGAATCTGCACAACGGGGTGAGTTCCCGTTGCTCTGGCCCAGCTCCTGCCAACATTGCAGTTCGAAAACATGCAAATGCAAGTAGATAAAAAGGCGCCACTTTGGTGGGAAGGTAAAACAGCGTTCCGTGCACTTCGGTGTTTAGTCATGCTGGACACATGACCACGGAGACCGTCTGTGGACAAACACTGGCTCCCTCAGCTAGGAAACGGAGATGAGCACTGCCTCCTAGAGTCAGGCACGACTGGACTTAACGTCAAGGGGAAACCTTTACCTTTTCAACGGTAATAATTGTATATTTGCAGATGTTCAGTCTCTTAAACATACAGATAGTTCTAATTGGGCTGGAAATATGGAAAAATGAAAATCCCATTGATGTGGAGAACGGTTCAGCTGGAGATGTGCTCCACAGATTTGTGGAGTGGAGACGACAACATCTTATGGGGAAAAGAAGAAATGATGTTAGCCACCTCATTATGTAAGTATTGTTTCTCCTCAGCAGGAGTGGAAAGAAAATAGATCTCCAGATGTTTTAGACCATACGCCATATGGGCAGGAACCTCTGGGCGTTGAAGTCCAATACATCTAGCAGGGTTAAGCAATATAGCTCTCCAGATATTATGGCTTACAACTCCCATTAGATTTAGCTAGCATAGCTAGTGGTGAGGGATGATGGAATTGTAGGGCAAAACATCTGTAAGGCTTGCTCTATATAAACCAATCACTGATCACAGGCAGAGATACTGGAATCCTAAGATCTAACCATCACCACCACCGCTCTGTACCTTGGATTCTGCTGCTGAGAGGAACTCTGGAAAATTTTGTCTCAATGCCAGTTTGTACAATCACGTGTGTGTTGGAGTGGAGCATTTGACTTCTGAATTTGGAACTTTATGTCCAAATACTTTGAAGGTGGAGATGGTTTTAAAAGGGGTTGTGGGTTTGTTTTTTGGGAGTATAGGGACTGGCAGGTGTTTGCTTTTAGAAGCTAAGCCCATATTCTTTATTTCCTAGATATTTTCTTGTTGTTGTTACATGCCATTAGGTTGTCTTTCATTTATGGTGAGCCTGTAAATGAATGCTCTCCAAAATGGCCTGTCCTTGACAGCCCTGATCAGTTCTTGTAAACTCAAAGCTGCAGCTTTCTTTATGGAATCAGTTCCTCTCACATTAGGCTTCCCCTAGAATTTGTCTTCCTCAGTGAGTCTTGGCTTCTCATAATTTGTATCACCGCCAGTAAAAAGTTTTCTAAAAGAACATTTCCAGGCTTATTTCTGCAACCCTATGGATCCAATTCTTGTTGGATGTGAAAGCTGAATTCCTTTAGGTTCTACTCTGTCTCTAGATTCTACATTAGATGCCATGGATTGCATTTACAGTTATTTTGAGTTAACAGCTGTGAACAAAGTCCTGAATACTAAACTCATTTTTCACATTCTACTCCTGCACTGCAGAGGAAGAGAATCATATGGTTCAACAGCTGGAATGGCTTTTGTTGGGGCAGTCTGTAGTCCAGATCTAGGAGGCTCGATAAGCACTGTAAGTACACTACATCTGCTTAATGTGCATCCCTAAGAATGTTTAGGCAGAAAAAATTCTCACACCTCCCAGAATGTCCCAGTCCACTACAGTTACATCTAAGTATTCATATCTATACTAGTATCTTGGGAATTTGGCCTGGAGTTTGCTTATTACATATGTATCCTTTATTCACTTTCTGGTCACATGTTCCAGCACTACAAATATAATTTTGTCTTAAGGCGTCTTAGCAAACATTTACATGGCGCACGTTGGCCCAGTTCTTGGTGGTGACAACAGCTTCAAGTATGTTAGGAGGCAGTGGGATCTGTTTGCCATGATGAAAATTTATCACAATCACAAAAGTAAGATGAGCAGGTTCATGAGTTGAATAGGTACATGGTAAGCAGACTATTGGTTTCCATGGACTATTGGTAAGGTAACTGAGCATTTCACAGGGGCAGGGCAAGAATCCTAATTTTGTACATTATGTGCAATTCCACATTGAAGAGTCATCTGGAGGGCTTTGGGCTGAAGAAAGCAGGTGTAGGTGAAGTTATGACGTCATGGAAGGCTGTAAAACCTGGACTGAGGTGATGAGATCAGTAATAAGACTATTTAACATTCACTTTGTATTGCTCTCTTTGAATTGTAATTTTTCTCTTTATTGTTTATATACAGTGTCACGATTGCAAATAGGTCTTAACAAAGTTATATAAGCAGGGTTAATTTAGTGGCTTAGCCAAACAGATTATTTCCCACCTCTGCCCCCCCCCCCCCCGCCCCCCACAGCTGCTGGATATGAGAAGAAGGATCGGTCAGTTGTGTTTCCTTGGTCTATAAAGGCAACTGAGGAAAGAGAAAGGATTTTATTCTGCCTGTACTCTTTAAGGATTGAAGGAAAACATGCTGCAATCTGGAGGGTGATGGTGTAGAGCTCACCTGTCCCCATATCATAAACTACATTCTCCCAAGTTTGAGGGTGGGGGGTTGGGTTCTGCCTAGGGAGTTTTCTTGATAAGATTCCAGGTACCAGAAAGTTCTGTAGTCACTTGTAATTTAAATTTTGGCAGTGGAGAAGATAACAGACCTTGGGAAGTAAAGGTAAAGCAGATATAAATGTATGCCATTTTCCTGTTCAAATAAGCCAGGAGAAGTGGTTGCCCCAAAATTTTTATCCTTTTGCTTCCTGCTAACAATGTTGATCTCTTTACCAGTTTGATCACAGAACTGTGATAAGTCAAGCTACAATTGTTGCACATGAGCTGGGACATAATTTGGGAATGAACCATGATGATAAAAATTGCCCAGGTCACTACATTATGCACAGTGTAGCTAAGTAAGTGCTCTTACGTTATTTTCTTTTTTAAAAATTTGTAAATGTTTCATACATAGATTGTGGTCTAGTATGCTACTCCTCTCTTGGTGATTTGTCTGACAAAGTGCTTAGGATCAGGTTTTATGGCCCTAAACTGGTATAGTGCTACGTCACTAGTGTAGCAGACCCTAGCAGTGTGACTCATTTCCTGGTGCTGAAACAGGCTACCTTGGATTTAATAAAACATTTGCCACTCAAAACTACTGTGATCAATAGGTTCCAATTCACTTTGAAAATTGTAGCTTAGACAGTCACATTCTCACTGCAGTTTTCACTTTCAGTTACTTTCAACACTGCCAGAATATTTCAAGGAATTCCTTGTTACTGGTTGTGTTTGAGCACATGTGTCCCAGCATCTGCAGGGGAACACTTGTTCATCTAGAGTTAAGGTCTACCACAAGAAGATCATACTTCGCACCTATTCTCTGGGAAGTTTAAATGGTTACAAGATTCAGAGATTAACTACTGCACAACTTCCATATGGAACAGATGGATGCACTCAGCTGAATTTGTGCCTGCAGCTGCTTTACAGCTGAATTTGTGCCTGCAGCAGGGTGCAATCCTATCAACTGTGCTCACAATGCTTGCAAACCCTCAAATTTGGAGGCTTACAAGTATCCAGTGCAGAGCAGGAGGAGTGGTAGAGGCAATCCCTTCATTCCCACACTCTGTGCTCTGCATTTTATATAGCTGGGTGTTTTGGAGGGGAGGAAAGGTAGGCTGGAACACTGTGAGGATACCTCATATCCTGGAGGCTTCAGTCTCCTTCCTTCCTGGCCCTCTGGAATGCCCCCTTACCTCTTTGCCAAGCTCGATTTCCCGATCTCAGAGAGGCAGCTGATGTGGTTCTTTACACACTGGCTGAGGGGGTGGGGAGGAGGATCAGAACACAGGTTCATAGCTCTGAGGCTAGAGATCTCCACCCTCAGATCTGAGAATCCATAAGATCCTATTGCCTCTCAGGTTACATCTACGTGCCATTTTATTGCTCTTCCCAGCAAGAGATAGGAGATGTTGAGAGAGGACAGGAAATACAGAGAGAGATTTAGGTGGTGGCGGTGGCAGTTGTGGTGAAGCTGCCAATGCCATATAAAGAAATGGGGAAAGCAGAAGAGATCCGGCAGGAAGTGCTGGTTGCCTAGATACAACAGAGAAAACTGAGTCCCATTTTTTTTGGTAATGAGGCATGCTATAAGTAAAATAAATGAATGACTGTAAATGGCATGTTGTTGATCAATGTGGAGGCAAAATGGAGAGCTGAGACAAATTTGGAATAACAAGAAAGAAGATGACAGGCAGTGACAGGAGTCCATAGACAGGTATACCACCTTAGGTCCCCTTAAGCCCATATTGAGCCTTGTACTACCGTGATCAAAACAGACAAAAAGTGTCTCAGCCCTCAGACTTCTTAGACTGGTTCGTGACTGTTGTGACCTGCTTCTTGTTTGCAGAATGAACTAGACAGATGGAGCTGAATTAGGAAGGGCTCAGATGACAAACACCTTCACTTCCTATTGTACAGTTAAAAAAACCCCATGGCCTCTGGGCAGGAGTTTTCTTGAGGGAAAAAAGAGCAAACCTTCTAGGTTGAGCTTGCCATTCACCATGGGTTTTCTGTACAGCCATTTGATATAACATAAAGGCTGTTAATGACTGCTAATGAATTACTGGTAGTGGCAGTGCTTCAAGAATTGGAGTGTTTTCCTGTTTTCAAGGCTCTGGAAGATCCAATTCATTATGCACTTTGCATAATTTGGTTTTTGACTTGGCAGTTTTAAGGTTCAAAGATTCCCATGCTTTGTATACCAGAAAGCATTGCTCCCAACAATTTAACTAGGTTTGTTTATTGATTTATTAGATTTATTAGATAGATTTATTGGATAGATTTATAAGGCTGTTGGGGCATGTTACAGTTTTAAAATAGTGAAATAACAATACACAAACAAATGTAAAAATAGAATAAAATCCAACAAGTAAAAGCACGCCATTATACAACTCCATAGAATCATAGATCAACATGAAAGGCACAACTGAAATTTACAAGCAAGTATAAAATATTAAATCCATTTAAATTGTTCTAACAGTTACAATACCAGTCTTCACCTGGCGCTGAAAAGACTATAAAGAGGGCACCGTGTGAACCTCTCTGGGGAGCTGATTCCCAGAGGCCAGGGTGGCACTGCTGAGAAAGCCCTTCTTGTAGCCACCTTCTGTATTTCCCGAGGAGGGGGCTCTTTCTGAAGGGCTTCCGGTGATGACATGAGGGATACCCCTACTTCCAAAATAAAATGGAGATTCTGGAATCATGGTTTGTGAAGCTGAGCTCCTTCGTGACAGCCAACCATACCATGCAATAATCTTTCTCACTCTGTTTTTCACTCTCTCTTTCTGCAAAATGCCCAATGTGCTTGGATCTCTCTTTCTTTAAAATAGAAAGTAGCTGTACATTACAAGAGAGTGTTTTATAGGCACAATTAAGGAACATGGCACTTTGTAGATTGAGAAATAGATATGTGAAATGTATCTTTTGCTTTCTAGCGGGTCCAAGAACTTCAGCAGCTGCAGTTCCAATGATTTTGAGCTTCTCATCTTGAGAGGCAAAGGAACTTGTCTTAGAAATGCTCCCAAACCCAGTGATATTTTCACAGAGCCTGTCTGTGGCAACAACATTGTGGATAAGAATGAAGAATGTGATTGTGGCCCTCCAGAAGTAGGTGATTTACAGAATAGTTCACTTTAGCATTCAGTAAGTTTAATTTCTTCCTCACTCTTTGCACCTGCATCAGCAACATAGTTTTTAGTCCATTGTAGCTCCAATCTGGTTGGAAAAACTGGGTCTGGAAACAATTCTTTGGCCACCTTTTCACTCTCACAGATGTGGATGTAGCCACTGCTCTGGGTCACATGCACAATTTTCTTTTCCCCCTCCTCTACGTTATTAGTCATGAGGATGAGATGGATATGCAACTATTACAAATTAAAATCACCAGTAATTATATCAGGAAGGAATGGGCGGAAATCCATTATCTATCAAGATTTTCTCCTAGCATTATAAAATATGTTATTTCCCCTTACCTTGTTGGAAAACATAATTTAAAATCCTAGATTGAATAAAAAAATAGGACACTATAGAGAGACAGTTGGATTATTTACATGTCGCATTTGCCTGATGAAGCTTCCAGATGGCTCCTAGTGTTGCTAATCAAAAAACCTTGTGCCACTATTCCATCTGTTCCTCAATTTATTTGTTTGTTTGTTTTGGTGGTTAGAAAAGAAGACTGAAGGAGGAGAGGGAAAACTTAGGAGGACCACAAATAGAACACGTCAATACCTGGACCCCCTATAAAATTCCATTTATGAGGCAGTGTGATTGCACAATAATAGCCTAGTCTGGAAGCACCCATTTCCAGTCCTAATGCATTCGTTTTCTTAACAGAAGTGTTCCAGCCCTTGTTGCAATGCCATCACCTGCAAACTAAAACCTGGAGCAAAGTGTGCTGAAGGACTGTGCTGTGAAAAGTGTCAGGTGAGCTCATTACCTTTTCTGGACATGTGTAGCACAAGCCTATGAAAGTCCATTTAGAAATAACTCCGATTGTGTTCAATAAGCTTTGCATCCAGGTATAAGTGTGCATAGGATTAAAGATACAAATTTGTTTTGCTTAAATACCCACTTTGGTTTCCTAGGGCCTATCATTCATGAGCAGTGCTTTCTAGTAATTCCCATGCATCTGCACTTACATTTTTATGCCTTATCGTGCCCACCCCAGCCAGAATGGCTACAAGGGATTCTCAGACTTGCGTACATGGTAAGCCACTCAGACAAGTCAAACACCTGAATGCAGAATGGTTTCCTCCCACATTCAGTGGTGCCTTTTTCTCTCCTAGCGTTTCCCTGCCCCATTGTGGTTCTTCGTCCGAATCATCAAAAGCACAATCCTATGGCCACAAATGCTGTCTAGACAACCAAAGGCAAAGGCAGAGTCCCAACACCAACCTCAGGAAAGCATTTCAGGGCTGGAGCTGGGACTCGCCTTCAGAGTGTCCTGCTGCTGCTCTTTTAGCTGGTATGGTCAGTGCTTTTTTTATCACAGAACGCACTGGAACAGAGTTCCAGCACCTTTTTTTGACAGATTTTCCAAGTTTTAAAAGTAACTTGAAAATTTGATGTTTGGTCCACATGGATTTGAATCGCCCTGACGAGCGTAGCAGGTTGGCAGCAAAATCATTAAAACGATGCATGAGGGCTGCTTGTGTGTCTAATCCGATGCATGCGTACTTTGTCCGTGCTGGTTGTGATGGCGCTTCTCAGTTTGTGGCTCTGCTCAGCTTGTGATTGGTCATGGGGTCACGTGCTGAGTGCTTACTGCGGGCGGCGACCGTTATGTTTCGTTACACAACTGACGTATGTGGGTGTGTGTACAGTAATTGACTACGTGCGAAAGGTAAATAATTTCATGAGTTCCTGCACCTTTTTTCTTACAAAAAAAGCACTGGGTATGATTATTTCTGCACCAGTTGCAGCTCTGCAGTCAGAGGACTGATTTTTAAGCCAATGCGTGGGGGGCCAATCCAGGCGGCTAGGAGAAGAGTGAGGCACTGCCACTGTTGGAATTCTGATGGTACCTCAGCCTCCCCTTGTGAGTTGGGGCAAAACATTTAAATCGCTGTCTCCTTTCACCTTCCATGGAATGTCCATTTAGAGAGTTATGGGCAGCCAGAGTTGATTGTACTGCAACCGTCTCTTTTAACATTCAGCCATTTTGCCCTAGAACAGCCCAAGTTCAGATGGTGCCTTCTTTGTATTCACAAAGAGCTTCAGGAACTTTGCTGTTTGTTATGTAATATCATATCTTCCTTGTTCCTCTTATGCCACTGTGCCCAACCCTTAGCCTTCTCTTGCTTGATTTTCTTTTTTGTCTTTCAAGCAGACATTTCCTAGAGAGTTTTCAAACTTCCTTCTTCACATGGGATATACAGAGTGGAAAGTAGATGCGACAAGTCTTTCTTTTCTCTTTGTCTCATAGCAGAGAGGGGAGAACTACTGGCCCTGAGAAGGAGACTCACGGTTACCAGTGGAGTAGAGCAATGCATTTTCAAGATGGTTCCTTGTATTATTATATGGTGGGAACAGCAGAACGCTCTGCAGGGTTCCTCCTCCTCCTCCTCCTTGGTTTTTTGTAAAGCTAGCAACCCTAGTGACTGAGCCCTTTGTTGAAATCAGGCACCAAGAATTTCACAAGCAGTCATCCCAGGAGTGCCGTCTTCTGCTTTCTTCTATGTCATGTCATGTACTAATGCTATAGCACTTTGAGCACTATAAAGCAAATAAAATAAATACAATTCTGTTTTCTAGTACAAAGTCGCAGGAACACAGTGCAGATCAAAAATTGATCTCTGTGATCTCCCCGAGTATTGCAATGGGACATATGCTGACTGCCCAGAAGATGTGTATGTCATGGATGGCTATCCATGTAACAATAACAAGCACTACTGCTATAATGGAATTTGTCAGAATTATGATTCTCAGTGTGAATCCCTCTTTGGAAAAGGTATTTTTACATAGTTTCAGCTTGTATCTTCAAGTTTGTATGACTCACTAGGGCTGACCATGCATTATTTAAGCCTTGGTGAGCCAAGGCACATACCAGGTATGATCCGAATGTGCAAACCCCAATTCGGGGCTGTCATGTGTGAACTTGACCACTGGAGGCTGTATAGTCAAAATGGCAGTTCTGTGGTTAAATAACCTGCTATTATGTCATGCAAACCGCAGTACTGAGCAATAGAAAATGCTTAAGCATGGAGCAAAAATATTATTCAAATGATTTTTATTTTTGCTTTTGTAGGAGCAAAAAAAGGAGCAAACATCTGTTTTGAAAGAGCCAATAGCAGAGGAGACACTTTTGGCAATTGTGGAATGTCGAGAGGAAAATTTGTTAAATGTACCCAAGCGTAAGTAATCAGGAAATTCTATTTGTACTCTGCAGATAATTAAGGCTGCAATCTTAGGCATACTTATTGAAGATTAACTCCCACTGAACTGCATTTAGACAATAGTCAACAATTTTGTTGATAACAGCTTCATGAACCAGGGTTTATGAAGCTACCCTCCCCTTCTGTTGCATGTGATTTTGACACCAAGATTTGGTTTCCATTAAGCCAGAATAATAAGTCAGGATATCATCTTAGTTTATTTACCAGAATTAAGCTGGAATTCCTGGATTTAGACTTAACAGAGAACTCTGGCTTAATGTAAGCCAGGAAGTTGGTACTGAAACTGTTACATGAAGAGTGAGTGGCAGGAAAACTTCTATGACACATATTTATGGCATCATAAACCATGGCTTATGAAGACACTAATGATTATGTAAATACAACCAATGTCATTTACTTCTGATTGAGCCTGCATAGGATTAGACTGCAAAACTGTAGTGCAAGTATGCACTATGAAAAGCTAAACTAATTTCTAAACCGGTAACTAATTTATTTTATTGGTTTGATTGGTGAGTTGATGAAACAGTTTTTAACTATTATGAAATTGGTTCTGGCAAACTGTAATTTTAAGAACAAGCTTTATCTAAGCAAGCTGAACCATTTGAACAAGGCAGTAAGAAGCTGATGGATCGCTTCTTCTCCCATCCTTTGAGCTATCTTAAATTGAGAAAAGCCCCTTCCTTTCACATATTATGGATTTTTACATAGCTCAAGTCTCATGTACTGTGAAAATGCTAATATGTACCAACCAGTTCATTCAAACATGTGGCTGACAGGCTGGCAGTATATTTAGACAAATACATGTGAGTTTTTATAAATACTGAGAGCCAGTGTTGAACTGGGAGCCTGGAAGATCTCAGTTTTAGTCCCCACCCAGCCATGAAACTCACTGGGTGACTTTGAAGCTGTCATGATGCACAGTCCTTCTCCTGAGTAAACTCGCTGCTTCAGAGTTTCTTTTTCAATGCCTTATTGCAACATGTCCTTATTGTCAAGCATCCCTGATCTCCCCCAGAGCAAAGTATCGATCCCTCTCTGAGCCTTCCCTTCATCTTCATCCCTTTTAAGAGACTTTCTCCACCACCAGCTTGGAAGGGGACCCTGGCATTCCTTGCCTGTCTCTGCCCCTCCTGCAGCTCCAGCAACAGAATCTCACCTGGGCTGCCTCCTAACAAGCGGTGATGCCTCCTCAGGGGGAGGGGCCTCTACTCAGCTCTTGGCACATGCCCTGGGCACACCCTGATCCCGTGGGCAGATCGGGGCTCTCTTCAGCTTGCACCCCAGTTCCCCTTGCTGGGCCATCTCTTCATTCCCTGGGATGGTTGGTCGCCACCCCCACCAAGCTGGGGCAATGGTGCTTGAATGGCAGACATTTCCTGGCCTTGGTTGCTGACATTTCAAAATGGCTTCCCCTTCACTGTCTGCACTCCAGTTCCCATCAAATTTATTATCAGACTTCTGGCCGTGTTTCCATGTGTGCGTGCACAACAGAACCAGTCACGGCCATTCAGCTTAACCTACCTCACAGGGTTGTTGTGAGATTAAAATGGCGTGCTGGAGGACTATGTAAGCTGCCCTGGGTTCCTTACAAGTAAAAAAGATGGGATATAAATGCATGTAACAAGAACAACAACAATATCAGAATATGGGAGGAACCTTGACATTTATCCTAGTGCTTCCTAATTTGTTTCTCTTGTACTCTACTCATATTTTGCAGCAATAGTCTGTGCGGCACAATCCACTGTACCTCAGTCAATCAAGACAATCTTCCTTCCCAGTTATACATCCAGAATTACAATGGCATTTCATGTGTGACGGCTGAGTTTAGTGTAGGATCAGATTTTCCTGATCCAGCTCTGGTTCACAGAGGCACAACTTGTGCTGAAGGGAAGGTAAGAGAGCCTCCTGCCTCTTACCAAACAGTAATTGGTGTCAGAGCTGTTGGCAGAATTCAGATTCCTTCCATGCAGTCTCTGTATGCTTGTGATCCCAGCACTGCCATTTGTAGTTAGGGTTGCCAGCAGTTTATTTTTCAGTTGCAGATGTTCAATTTCTACCTGTCCACCCTATTTATATCTTATGTGGGCCTTATAATCAGTGTGTGCCATGGAGCAGGGCAATGCACAGCCACATCCTGAATTTCACTGCTGATCCTTAATGTAATACATAGAAATTATGGGTGCTTCCAGACAGACAAATCCTAGCACTAACAACCAAAAAGCTTGGCACAGCTATTCTGCTTTTCCCTTCCTAACAGATTTTTTCCTGGTAAGAAGGGGATGGAAAAAGCCATGGGAAAACATGGGAGAGTTATTAATGGAGCATATTGTCATATGGACCCCTTATAGAATTCCAGAGCTTTTTCACAATAAAAACTTGTCAGGAAGTGCCCCATGTCCATTAACTGTGTTGTTCAGTTTGATTCATTTCACTGGGATGTTGCTGGACCAATTCAGACATAATGCTAACAGTAGTTTAATGTTAGGTGCATGAGATGTGGTGCACCTCACATGCTTCCCTATGCACACACACTTTGGCACACACTTGAGGAAGAGACCAAAAGCATTAATTTCCAGTGTCAAACTAATCAGAGTTCTATATTGTGCCCAAACTTTAGTAAGCTTAAACTAGTTAGTGATCTGAGCAGAATGCTTTGATTGTGGTCTGTTTCATGGTCTAGTGTCTCCTAAACAGAGTTCCATGATTTTGAATAAAATGGGGGACTCTGGTTAGTTTAAAATGGGAAGGGGATGTTTTTATCTCCCATTCCTGAGTTCAAGAGAGGAGGGTAGGGAGGGGTGTATGAGCTCAAGGCTTGCTGCGGATCATGCATATAGCACTAAGCATAGTTAAATGTTAACCTGCCCACTGTCTCTGCACAGTACTTTTATATATTTAAAGATGCTGTATTGTTTCCAATTCTATTTTAAAATGTTTTTCATACTGTTTTAGGTCTGTGTCGATTTCAGTTGCGTGAATGCAACTCAGCTCGGTTACAGTTGTGATGTAACAGGCAAATGTAATGACCGTGCAGTAAGTAAGATGATTATGATAAATAGTAAATCCAGTGGTAGAACAGAAAGATGCCCAAATATCCTATGGTAATTCAGCCACCAGGAGGATTGTCATGTAATCTCTGTGACCCCAAGCAGCAATTGCTAGAAAAGACTGAGCAATGTGTGGTATGATAGCTGCATCCTGCCATCCTGTTTGTGAGGCCAACTTCCCAACAGGTTCTCAGACTCCTCATCACTAAATCAGGTCTCCATGTAATTTATTCCATAGCACACAGTAGCTTACAGAGTTGGATGGTCCTCCATTAGCAGGCCAGTAACTTACAAAGGATGGTCCTCCATTAGAAGGCATCCTGTATTTCAAAGGCTATGCAGACCAAATCCCATTTAGAGATTATGAACCTTATTAAAAGAGATCAGGGTCCATGAAGTTATCCAACAGCAGCACTTGAACAGGAGACAGGGAGGCACACCACACAGATCACATAGTCTTCCCCACTACAGTATTTCTATTTAAATGATCATTGCTATTTCTAAATTTATATCTATTGCTATATAAATTAGCATACAGACTTTGTATGGTAATATAAGGCCTCTTTCATCCTCTGTTTCTGGGGGACATGATGTGTAAATGCTTCCAACAATGTGCAACCATAATCACTCGCTGGGTTGCATGAGCACCAGGGCATGGTGACATCTTTTCCCTGTCCCCTTGTGAGCCAGTCAATGCCAAAAAAAGTAAAATTGATGCCCAGTATTGCAAACTTTTCATTCCAAATAGTGTCTGCTTTCTAATTATTGGATTTCCAGCATGATGGTGCATTTCTTTTTGTTTCGTTGTTGATGCACTATGTTTGCTTAATTTAGACAGAGTTAGGTGCCAGTAACACTGTTACTTCTAATAGTTCTCTGTAATGTTTATATTCTTCAGATCTGGAGACATTTTGCTACAGCCAAGAACCAATTTTATCAGAAATATTCATCCATTGAGCTCTGTAAGGTTTAATTCTGAGAGGAATACATCAGTTTATTGCCTACATTTTGATTAGTAGTCCTTCTGCATTCTTTCTTGAGATTAAACCTTTGATTAGTGCCATTTCTCTCAAATATTTCTTCAATGAAATTGGAGCATACCAACTCAAGAAAAAAATGGGAAAAGAAGACTAGTGACTCTGCCAGCTTGTCTAACTCCTACAAAGGCTTTAGTAATTCCTTCTTCCTTGATCTTGTCCCCTTTTTTGGAAGGTATGTAACAACAAAGGCAATTGCCATTGTGATCCAGGATGGGCACCTCCTTTTTGTGACAAATCTGGATATGGTGGCAGCATAGATAGTGGCCCAACTCATATAGGTAAGAATCATAAATCTTCATTTAATTCCACCAGATATAATAATTTATCAATTTCTGTAAAATGTAGCAGGCTTAACACCCTCTTAGGATGACCATGTGTTCCTCTGTTTGAAGGGCTGTCTGGTCTAAGGCCAGTTTAAGGATAAATAATCATAAGAAAGGTACCCAGGAGCTTTGAAGTTGTCCATCCACAGGTAGCACCCAGGCACAGATTAAGCAGGTACATGTCACCTGCTTACAGTCTTTCCTACATGTATTATATTTCCATTTAAGCGATAGTTATAATTTCTGAGTTTGCATCTATACATATAAATTAGCATAACTAGACTGTATACCAACCAGTGTCCTCTTTTGTTAGTGATGCATTTTTCATTTTGCGGGGGGAGGTGGGACAATGCTTAATTGACAATCCTTTTTCTTCTACATAAGTATTAATTGCCATGTAACTTATACCCAGAAATTTCTTGTCTCTGTCATCTGTACCACTCAACAGTCTATTACTAATAAAAAACATAAATACTTCAAGGCTTATTTTAAATACAGATGTTACAGAATTGGGATATTTTATTCTGTTTGACTGAGGCTGCATTCCCATGTTGTGAGCTGTCCTGAGGCTATGCAAAGGATGGCAAAGAAATGTCTTAAATAAATGTTAACATTTCTGGGAGTAAGCTCCACTGAACAGTTAAACTTACTTCTAAATAAACATCATTACCATCACATTGCATTTATATCCTGACTTTTTTCATGTTGTGATGAACTCAAGGTGACTTACATAATTCCATTTTATCCCTACAACAACAACCCCTTTGTTGTTGTTTGGAAACACTGCCCTATGAGGAGAGACTGAGGGAAATGGGCACGTTCAGCCTTGAGAAGAGAAGACTGAAGGGGGACATGTTATCCTTAAGTACCTCAAATGCTGTCACAAAGAGGAAGGTCAAGATCTCTTCTTGCTAATGCCAGAATATAGGACACGGAATACTCAATTCAAGTTGTGGCAACCCAGATTCAGGCTGGACGTTAGGAAAAGCTTCCTTACTGCCAGAGCAATACAACAGTGGAACTAGCTGCCCAGAGAGGTAGTGGGCACTCCCACACTGGAGACATTCAAAAAGAACCTGGACAGCCATCTGAGTGGGATGGTGTAATGTCCTTTGACAGCAGGAGGTTGAACTCGATGGCCTTCATGACCCCTTCCAACTCTTCTATTCTGTGACTCTATGAACCCTGCAGTGTAGGTTAGACTGAAAGTCCGTGACTGATTCAAACTCACCCAGTGAGCTTCATGGCCAGGTGGGGACTAGAACCTTGATCTCCCATGTCCCCAGTCCAACAGTCTAAACTCCAGATCACACTGGCTGATCCAACATGCATGGGGGCAGGGTTCATGGCAAGATCCCTGTGTGCACCTACTTCGAAGTAAATGCCACTGAACACTTAAGGTGCTGTCCTGTGATATTCAGACAGGACAAATGTCCTCCAGTTCTCCCCGTAATGGGAATAGGCGGACTTTCCCCACTTTGTCCCCTAAATCTCATGTGTACTTCTAAGTAATCATATATAGAAGGGGGTTGTGTACTGGAAAGAATGTAGATTCATTGTGTTCTTCTTACTCCAACAAGGAATACATTTTCATTTTTTAAAGGAATAAATTAGTTTCTTAATTTCTTTTAAAATAAGTTGGAAAGAATTGGATGGAGATTTGACTCAGGTATGAGGAAAAGGCACATATATGTTGACTTGTGTGTATACACACACACACACACCCCTGACAGACAAAATGCATTAGGATATTGCAGCACTGCGATCCTAATCCTCAGGTAAAAGCAAAACAAGTAATTTTGATTTCTTCTCTTCCTTAGATACATCACTTCGAGATGGGTTGCTTGTGTTTTTTCTGCTTATATTGCCTCTGCTAATTCTAGCTGTGGTTGCAGTTGTCAAAAGAGATGCAATTGAAAGACGGCTCTGCAGAGAATGTAGGCGGCGCCGTAGGTATGATATAAATAATATTAATAATGAATGGAATGGGCACCATCTAGAAGACGTTAAGATAGGCTGTGGTAAAACAATTACCACAGTTGCTAAGATTTATCTCTCTACAGTGGAGATATTAATTGTGTCCCCAACAATTTAAAATGCTGCCTCTATTCAGTATGCACTTCCTGCATCCTATTTTGTTTATTGGGCAGGTCAAAAGTTTCTGACTTTGAATTGTTTTTTGTACATATTGTAGTTGTTTGAATTGTTCTTCAATGTTAAAATTTTTATCATTGTATAAAGCTTTGGAATTTGTTTAATGAGAAGCAGTGTAGATTTATTTTTAAGCTAACCAGTTAAAATATTCAGGTGCCTAATGTGGTCTAGACTTAAAGCATTTGAAAGTTTTAACAGGTTAGATCTGAACATATCAATGCCATTCAAAGTGGCACACTTAGAAGACCAGCCATGGATGACAATAGAAATAAAATTTCAATAATAATAATAATATAGAAATTAATTTCTAGAAATAAATTTGTTTATTTGGATAACGAACACTCAGACATGCTGGACAATCCTATGCATGTTTGCTCAGAAATTGTCCACTGCAATCAACAGTTCTTACTCCCAGGAAAATGTACTTATCTTTAAATGCTCCAGTAGGGGAAGAAATGATGACTGTCCTTATTGTCACATTTGAAGATTACAAATAGTTCTTTCTGTATGAATGATTTATATACAGTTTTGCCTTGAAGAAGGATAACAACTGAACTATCACTTTGCTTTTCAACTTTCCCTGAACAACTTTTGCTGATCATAAGACAGAATGTAAATCAGATGCTGTGCAATTGCTATTCTTATTTCTATTTTATCAATCTGGTGTAAACCCTCCCAAGATGTCTGTGAAGGGACAGTATAGAAAAGTTTTAAATAAATAAATAAATAATAAAACTTGTAAGAAAATTTGAGGATTGTTGGGATTGGGTCATGGAGTGATAGATGGGTAGCTGGGTCTACTTTCCCAGTCATTTTGGAAAAGATTAGAATAATGGCTTTATTGACATATTTCTAAAAACGAATTCTGATCAAGCTTTAGCGAACATACAGAGGAAAGAAGGAGGAAGTTCTTTTCCTAAATTAGAACTCCACCATGTGGCCAGCAACTGGCTGCTCCTACCACGGCAGAGTGGCCCATAGATACTTGGCTATAAATCTTTCATGTGGCTTACAGAGGAGTCCTTTGGCTTTACAAAGAATTAAGAGAAGTACAAACTAATGTTGGAAATGCTGAGGAAGACATGTCCCTTACCTTTTAATACTAGGGAAGCACTTGTCTAGTATGACTGATCATCTCTCACAACTGCCCAAAGGATTGCAATCACCATGCTCTGGAGCAAGAGGAACCTGCCTGTGGGTGATGTGGCACTCTCTTAGATTTAGATTTTGCTTTTCTGGTCTACGTTTTCTCACAGATACCAGCCATCCTTCTTTGCATGGGTAATCTCTAGTCTGACACATGGCCAGTTCGACATCTGCTGATGTTTTGCTGGTGGACATGTTACTGGGCATGAAATGGACATCGTACAGTGTAGCTATTTGAGCTGCTCATTGCTTTGCTTTTCCTGATAGCTTTCTACAGGGATGAATCCCTTTCTATAGGATAGCAGCTGGCCTGGGCCTCCTATAGGATCCCCATTATTTGTGAATGAGAACAGGCTCACCCAGGTGGCTGTTTCCATCACCAAAGGGGAAACACTATGTAAATAAATACATCCAAGTGTAAAACAAAACTGGAAGTGGAAGTTGGTGAGATACTGCGAGAGGAGGCAGTGAGGGGAATCTTAATGCATAAATGCAATTAATTCAGAAAGACAGTGCTGTTTTTTTAAATCTTATTATTTAAATGATGTTTTAAGGGTTAGAGAAGCTCTTCAAGCAAGACAGAATAATGCTGCAAACAGACCAAAGCAGCCTAATGAATTAAATAATAGACAGGTAAGCATATTCCTTCCCAAATAACTGCCACCATTGAATCAGTTCTAGCTCTCCCAAATCCCTGGGAATTGTTTCTTTCAGTTAATTGTTTTCCATTCAGATAAACAGTTTTGCAGAAATTAGGAGTGCTTCCAAATCCTAGTGCTACCTGTCAAGGCATTGTGCTGGCATTCCATCTTTCCTTAAGTAAGAAGCAGTGGGAAGACTCAGGAGAGCTACAAATGGGAAACAATGATGTCTGGGCATCCCTAAAATTCAGTAAATAAAAGGCAATAGATAAAAGCCTCTTCTGGAAGCACCCTAGGTTAGTTGCATTAGACAATGCACAATATTTTCCTAGAATCTAAAGTTGGAATGGCTTCACTCCATAACAAGTATGATTCTTTTTTACTACTACTTATAATCTACCCAGCGAATGCTAGCTATTGGGAAGATTAGAAATATATGTCACAATATATACAATATATAATTGTGTATATGTCTGTGTATATATAAGTACTTTTTTTTCTCCACAGCCTGCAAGATCAAATTCTGGAATGTTTACGATATCTCACTTTCCTACTCCACGGTTTGCACTTTTGAGTCTGTTTTGTCAGTTTGCTTTTACATGGTCTAACAATATCTTTGAGCCTTGACATGTGTTCCTTATCCCTGGTTCAGATTTTTTTTCAACCAGCATTCTAAATAAGAGAGCAGAATTATTTAGCATGGTGCTGTAAATTGTAAGAATTGGCATGGGTGAGTTTTTTTTAAAAATAAGATAACTGAACTACAGCCAAAACATATATGTAGAGAAGTGCTAGTGAACTTGTTTATTAGTGAACTTGTGGCTGTGCTAATGAGGTTTCTTTCTAGAGTCCTGTGCAATAAACTTCATGTTAATTTGCTTATTGACTGCAACAGTTGAGAAATACAAGTAGGAATATTTCAGAGCCTTTGTAGCGCTTCATAACTAATTCACAATACTATGTTTAATGGCTATTTAGTAGTGATTTTAAATCTCAGAGCAAAACATATTTTGAAGAAGATTATCCTATTGAAGGGGACTGCAGTTGGCACAGTGGTTTAAACCGCTGTGCTGCTGTGCTGGTTGATCGAAAGGTCGCCAGTTCAAATCTGCACAACTGGGTGAGTTCCCGTTGCTCCGTCCCAGCTCCTACCAACCTTGCAGTTTGAAAGCATGCAAATGCAAGTAGATAAAAAGGTACCACTTTGGTGGGCAAATAACAGCGTTCCGTGCACTTCGGTGTTTAGTCATGCCAGCCACATGACCACAGAGACTGTCTGGGGACAAACGCTGGCTCCCTTGGCTAGGAAACGGAGATGAGCACCACCCCCTAGAGTCAGGCATGACTGGACTTAATGTCAAGGGGAAACCTTTACCTTTACCTTTTATCCTATTGAAATCTATCAGTGGGGCTTGGGTCAAATTAATAAGTAAGTAAATTTCTAGAGGGTCTCCTTGTATTGGCCAATCTCTGAAAAATGCAATCTGCGCTGATATTTTTTCTCTCTCTTTCAGGCCACCAATACAAAGTCAGCTTGGGTCACATACCAAAAGACCTCCTTTACGGCCACCACCTCCAAGACCCGTTGTGTCAAATGATATAGACTGATGCCTAGAGAATACTAGGGTAACAATGTGAAATCAGTGAGATTTTTGAAGTATTATTTTATCAATGTACAAGTAAAGACCTCATTTTAATTTCTAAAAGACTGCTAAAATGTTAACTGAAGAATAACTTGAAATTTATTTCAAAATCAGTAGAGCTGTAAGATAAGACTGCCTTAGATATTAGACTACAGGATGCTGTGTATATTAACTGGATTTCCATCACAACCTATATGAATCAGGCTTTTTCCCAATTAACACAGAGTCAAAGTAGAAGTGGTACTAAGCATACCATTAGAAACCCCGTCAAGTTTTTAAAATTTAGCATGCAATCTTATGCATGTTTAGACAGAAAAACATTCTTTAATGCTAGCATTCTCCAGCCAGCCTAGTTGGGGAGCTTTTTTCTATCTAAATATGCATAAGAATGCAGCATTAATATCAGTCATGCTGTGCATGTGTGGGAATGCATTTCTTTGGGAATGCAGAACATGAGGAGGGGAGGTTAGACCTGTTCTTCCCCAGCCATGATTCCAAGTAAAATACCTTTCTCCTTGCAAGCATGTGAGACTATTAACCATCTTGACTCTCACTTCCTTAATGGAAAGGGGTGGGGGATGATCAAATTAATACTAGCCTTGGAAAACAGATTTTCCCCCTCTCCCACCAGGCAGGGGTGATTTTGGTCGGTATTGTGGTTGAGGAAGGAAGGATTAAACCAGTCCTCTCCCTCCCCCGTGAATTCCATGAAAATGGGAGCCAGGGGTGGGGCACACCTGAAGTTAAAATCTAACAGAGTTTCTAATGGCACACTTAGCATTATCTCTACTTTGGCCCACAAATACTCTATTTTGAGTATTCTTTTGAGTTTACCTGTTTATATAAATATATAAAAATGTGAATGAAATCTAATGAAGGTGGGACTTTGAGACTGATGTATAAATAAATTGGTCAAGGAAGCAATGGTTATTTTAGCACTTTCCAATGCACTTTCAACAAGGCGTGGTCAACACCTTACAGGTACCCATAATAGATTGCTGTTTTAGATCTGAAGCATGCAAAGAAAAAGAAGCTGCATAGGGTTGGTGGGAACATTTTCACACACTCTGAATTTATTGTTCATCACATGGTTAGCAATGGCATCTTTAGGGATGCTAATGTGGTTGTGGAAAAGAGCTGATTCCAATCTCCCTTCCTCAGCAAGGAATGAGGAATGCCCAAGCGCACAGCTGTGTCAACTATCTGTTTGGCTGGGTTTGGGGGCTTTGTGTGTGAGAGTCAGGGCAAATATAAGGAGGGACACTTTAAGCCTCCTTGTGTGTTACAGCCCTTATTTGGATCAGGGTCCCACATAGTTACATGTCAAGTGCTGGGTTCAGACAAGAAGCCAAGCCACCATGCCTCGAAATATTGTCTTGTTAGAAAAGGCCTGCTGCTCATACTGATCTTTGCTTGCTGTAACAACTTTTACTTGCTGCAAGCACTCCTTAGCTATAGCTGATAGGGACCTGCAGAAACCTCAGGCCTCTCCACAAATGTTAAGATAAAATTATCTAGGCCAGGGGTCAGCAACCTTTAACACTCAAAGAGCCATTTGGACCCATTTCCCACACAAAAGAAAACACTGGGAGCGCAAAACCCTTTTGACATCTAACATGAAGATAACACTGCATATATCGTTTTTTACCTTAATGCTATGTATATCTTCATTATGATTTAGCTGCAGCTCTTGTTCAGTCACTAAAAATTGTTATTTTTAATCTTACATTATAAACTAGTAGGACTCCTTTCATATATTTTGAATAGGAGAACAGCTTCCTGAAGAGTCAAAGTCAGTGCTAAAGGGCTGCATGCATTAAACAGCAAACCCCATAAGTTCGTCAGCAGTAAAAGCAAATGAATCTACCCACGTATCGTTAAACGTTTGGTTTTCTTCAGAAACTTTTCTTCGATTTATCCATGGTTGGCCTACGGGGGGGGGGGGGGGGGGGGTGCAGGGAGCTCAGTAAATCGGTGTGGATCGGCAGATCGGAGGCTGTGTGTTTAGTGACTGATTAGCAAGTCAAGTGCTGTGAATTGTGCCAGGTCCCAAGCACAGCTTTTAACATTCAGATGAAGGAGATTACACTGGGACAGAGAGAATCTTTTCCTGTAACATTAGTGCCTGCAGGAAGCTTGTTTAGCAGAGGGATGTAGTTATTTACTTAACTAGCTGATTTACTTAACTAGCTAGCTCTACGTTCCTGAGTGGAGCTTCGAGCAGATCAGCGGCTGTGCCAGTGCGTGTTTTGAGCGATGGAGCCACAGCAGAGGGGTTCAAGAGCCACGTGTGGCTCTGGAGCCACGAGTTGCCAACCCCTGATCTAGGCGATGCTACCTGCCTGAAGCTGCCTAGCCTCACCACAAGCAGGCATCAAGATACAGGCCATTAGACCTAACCACAAATGTTAAAAGGGTAAGCTTACAGTCTGTTCTTGGAACTATACGCTTGTTACCTAGAAAATATCAGTCACAAACTTTCCTTGATGGCATCAGAAAGGGGTACCCTGATAGGTGGAGTTAGGAATTAATGTTAGAATCAATTGTTAGCCTGGAAATACTCCAACATGTGCAGCTGTAAGTTAAGCTGTTAACTTATAGACTATACAATGGAAAGACACTGAGACGTGCAGTGAAAGCTAATTGTTAGCCTGAGGACTATACAAAGCCATGCCCAACCCTTTGCTTTCTGTCAGCTCCACTTTCAGATATGAGCTGCTGACCTATTTTACATGCAAAATAATTTAGATCTCATCTGGGGGTTGCTTCCCTTTTTCTCTGTCCATTGAGACCCTCCGAGAAAAAGACCAAGGGCATGTTTGCAACAGCCTGAAGCCAGTCTGGATTCTCAAAACACATTAAACTGTGGTACTTTATAAGCCATGTTGTTTTAGTGTCTTCTCTGAACCCAGCATTCTTCTTGTAGGGTGGTTTATAAGCCATGACTTGTAGTAGGGCTTAATAAAACCAGTGTGGATTATTGTGCTGTCTGAAGCCAGAAAACAAAATAAGCAATGGTTAAGCTAAAATAGCAGAAAGGTCCTTGGCAAAAGCAGCCAAAAGCCTTTCCCTTTCAGCCAAGGGGCTAGTAGGTGACTACTTTCCCAGGTACCCTAAGGTGCCACAGCAGCTGTGAAAAGATTCCCCCTCCCCCTAACAGTGGGGAGCACTTCAAAACTTGGGGAAAACCCCAGTAAGGTGGGGGATGTTTATTTTTCAAACCATGAGCCTTGAGCCCTCCGCCCAGGTTTTGCCACTTCCCAAGGTGTTATGTATTTGGAGCAAATTTTGAAGCTGAGGAGACTGGGTTGCTTTTGAAGTATGAATAACACAGGGGCACTTTTTTAAAAGGACACACTGCGACCAGTGCTAAATGGCTTGCTGTGGCCGAGGGGACATTTTGGTGCTGGGGAGGTGATGGAGGGGGAGGCAGGCAAGCCTTGCTGTGCCAAGGAATTTAACCAAAAGGCATGGTTAAAATTGCCAAGGGGTTCAAGGTGCTGTAGGAACCCAGTCCCACAGAGTGAGTTAAAGGTAAAAAAACCCAGCTTCAGTGTAAATGTATCATTAATGTACCTCTGGCCTTCCACAGTGCCTTTATTTTGCAAGTGAAAAACTGTACAATTGGATTGCTGTGAATGAAAAAGCTTTATACTCAGGAAATATTTGTAAGGGCATTCGTATGAATAGACAACTGCATTTTTTCACGGTACATGCATAATCCTGTGTATGTTTATTTAGAAGTAACTATCACTGTGCTAGTTGGTTTACTCCCAAGCAGGTTTATATAGGATTGCAGAATATATTGTATTTGAGAAAATGTAACACTACATACTGGTATTTAATCTAACAACATATCAGGCTCATAAGGGTAACCCAAAAGACCAGTTGTAGCACTTATTATTCATTAAACCAGAACCTTGATGCATTTTGTCACCCTTTAAGGCAGGTTTAATAAAAGTGTATTTGGCCGATCTATTTCCTGTTTCACCAAAGAACTGATTGAAAAGTATCACCTTGTGGTGAGACAAAAGGAGTTTGTTTGGATGAATCACCAAGATTAACATTGCTGCTTGCATAAATGTATGATGTGAAAGAGATTAATATTTTTGTAAATCCACAAATGCAGAGAGGTTGTTGAAGTATTATGCATATTTTTCTTATTTAAGTTTTGGAACGTACACAGTAGACCTACTTTTTTCTGAAAATCATTTAAAAGATTTTTGGAAGGTTTTAATGTCCAATCTTATTTGTATCAATATGTACAGGGACAAAAGGATTGCCTAATGTTGCATGCAAAGAACGTTATTAACCAGAAAGATAGTATGGCCTTTTTTATGATAATGCAGAAGAATCAATCATGAGATGCTAAACAGTAGAAAGTAGCCTTCTTCAACCTGGTACCTTTCAGAGTTTTTGGACTTTATATATCATCAGCCCCAGCTACCATGACCAACGTTGTGAAATGTACTCCAAAATACATAAATGACACCTGGTTGGGGAGGGCTGGTACAGACCTTGAAAGGAAACTGAAAAACACAAATCAGGAGATCCCTGTGAACTCTTAGTCTGTGCAGAAGATGAGGATCACAAGAAGGTAAATGAGGAAGCAAACCATTCAGTTATTCTTGAAAATCATATTTTGTTTGCTACCCTGTTGTAGAAACAGCAGCAGCAGCTAAATGGAGCCACTTTAGGATCTGAGTGTTTTAAAAAAGCAAAACCCACACATCCTGTCAAAAGCAGAGCATGGACTTTCACCTGGCCAATAAGTACAATTAAAACAATGTCTTCCCAGTACTGTATGGTTTTAAAACATGTTCTGCAAGGGAAGGAAAGATATCTCAGCCTGTTTGGGATTTTTCTTAAGATCAACATTGTATGAATTTTGCTGTTAACATGGCTTGAATATTGCTGCTTTTATAATAGTCCCCTCTCTGCTTTTTCATGCACACTTCAAAAGGTTTGTGTTACTTGTTCAGAGAAAATGAGGGCAATTGCTAGTTAGAAATATTTTTTGTTTCATTAGTTTGTCTCATAAAATACAATCTGCTTATGTGAAAAAATTCTGCTTGTATGAAAATGAACAAAAATCTAGAAACAATGTTTACATACTCTGAGAAATTCTGAATAAAGAGGTTCTTTATCTACATCTTTTTTCTGAGACTAAAAGAATCAAGCAGAAATCAAACTATATAACAGTACTATTTTTTCTTCTGGATTTTCTAATATATAAGAGCTTTATTTGCGGTTTTTACACAAATTGCTGATAGGAAATACCTTACTAACATAATCCTCTATTTAAATGGTAAAACTTGTAAACTATTTGTAAAAAAACAATAAAGCATCTTGCTATTGAAATTGCATGACTTTATGCAAGTTCATAATATTTTAATGGTAGCTTTGGAAAAATCAGTAGTAGAAATTAGTTTTATTTATAGCAATTATTTTGGTATGGCTTCTCAGTCAATACTGTGTGGTAAAGTTTTCTTTAAAATGCTTTAGGGCACAGTCCTACGCTCTCCTGATTTTGTCTGAGGGCTATAGATCAGAATGCCAGCTGCAACCTTGGAGAAACAATGCAAAAATGGAAGACTATCTTCGAAGTCACTATGGGTAGGGGGTGTTCCAGGGAGGGAAGCACTGAGGCACTGTTGTCCATTGAAGAATCCTGGCAGTGCCTCTCTTCCTTGCCAGGAGGGGAAGAATGTTTAGAGCCAGTGTGGTGTTGTGGTTAGAGTTGTTGTTAGTCATGAAGTCGTGTTCGACCCATCGCGACCCTATGGACAACATTCTTCCAGGCCTTCCTGTCCTCCACCATCCCCCAGAGTCCACTTAAGCTCACACCGACTGCTTCAGTGACTCCATCTAGCCACCTCATCCTCTGCCGTCCCCTTCTTCTTTTGCCATCTATTGTTTCCAGCATTAGGCTCTTCTCCAGGGAGTCCTTCCTTCTCATTAGTTGGCCAAAGTATTTGAGTTTCATCTTCAGTATCTGGCCTTCTAAAGAGCAGTCAGGGTTGATCTCCTCTAGGACTGACTGGTTTGATCGCCTTGCAGTCCAAGGGACTCGCAGGAGTCTCCTCCAGCACCACAATTCAAAGGCCTCATTTCTTTGGTGCTCAGCCTTCCTTATGGTCCAACTTTCACACCCACACATTGCAACTGGGAAAACCATAGCCTTGACTATACGCACTTTTTTTGGCAGGGTGATGTCTCTGCTTTTTAGTATGCTGTCTAGATTTGCCACAGCTTTCCTCCCCAGGAGCAAGCGTCTTTTAATTTCTTGGCTGCAATCCCCATCTGCAGTGATCTTGGAGCCCAGGAAAATAAAATCTGTCACTACTTCCATTTCTTTCCCAACTATTTGCCAGGAAGTGATAGGAACAGCTGCCATGCTCTTAGTTTTCTTAATGTTGAGTTTCAAGCCAACTTTTGCACTCTCCTCCTTCACCTGCATCAAGAGGCTCTTTAGTTCCTCTTCACTTTCTGCCATTAGAGTGGTATCATCTGCATATCTGAGGTTGTTGATATTTCTCCCAGCAATCTTAATTCCAACTGGTGATTCATCTAGGCCCTCCTTTCTCATGATGTGCTCTGCATATAAGTTAAATAGGCAGGGTGACAGTATACAGCCTTGCCGAACTCCTTTCTCAATTTTGAACCAATCAGTGGTTCTGTGTCCAGTTCTCACTGTTGCTTCTTGACCCGTATATAGGTTTCTCAAAAGTGCTGGACTGTATATCTGGGTGACCTTGGGCCAGACACAGACTCTTGGCCCAACATGTCCTGCAGGATGGTTGTTGTGAGAATAGAATGGAACTGTCTAGCCACCTTGGGTTTCTCGGGAGGAAAACAGGTGGAATATAAATGCAATGTCATAACAGCAACAATGGCAGATGCTTCAGAGGCCAGGAGGACACCAAGCCAATCCTAGTCTATGTGTTCCTCCCACATTCCATTGGATACCTTTAATCTTCTGAGTTTGTATTGTTATGGGCTGCCACATTGGTTGGCGCCCTTAGAGAAATAAAGCAAAGCTGGAACAAAGTAATTATTCCTGCCATCCAGTGGATAGTTGTAAATGAAATAAAGGATTCTGAAGAATGAATTGTGCTGTTCCTCAAGATGGTTCACCACCTCCAGTATGTGCTCTGGAGTCTTGCCAGCTGACATCTTTTTGTGATGTGTTTACAGGGTGCGTGTGTGTATGTGAAACCAACAAACTGGAGTGGGAATGGAGTATCTTGAAGGAAATAATGGCCAGCTGGTTGGAACCCTGGACAGAAACACTTGGGACTGGACATGTTTGTTGCAGGCTGCTCTTGTGTTATCTTTCATAGTTCTGTAGTAAAGTTGTAAATATATAGAACTGTGCCTGTAGTTTTACATATCCCAGTAATATGGAGGGATAAGCGGGAAGGACAGTAGTGGGACTAGTGCTTGGTTTCTAAAATATTTTTCACCTTTCAAAGTTAATATCTAACATTTGCTTACCAACATCCCATCTAGTTTCTTACCAGCTCTTGCTTTCTCTTACTAAAAGTTCCAGCCCTTCTTCCCATCTGTCATTGCCTTACCTGCAAAAGCTGCTTAGTTTCTTCTCCCCCACACATATTTAAACACCTGTCTTCCAAATCTACTTTTCTATTTCTCCTGGGTCACACTCTGCATGCACCTCGTCATCTGCCTTATTTGCTAGAATTTGTTCACTCAGAAGTAAACTCCATTGAGTTAAGAGACAATTACTTCCAGGTAAACATATAGGATTACTGCTTTAAGAGCAATGGACAGCAGGAACTGAGGGAGGCAAGTAATATGGAATACAGTTAGCAGTTAACAGGTAACCTTTTGCTTTCTAAAAAGCATTGGGTTCCTAGTCCAATGCAGGGGACAGTAGCCCCACTGGGGAAGGTGAGATCCTACAAGCTACAGAAGACCTCAGGAAGCCTTAGAATGTTTGACTGCTTGAGCTAAACACTTATCCCCTTCGGCATCCTGGCCTATTAAGAGAGTGCGGCAATCACTCAGCATAGTCAGCCGAATTATTAGCGCTTAGCTAACCGTTCAGTGAGACAGGTACAATCATAGCAATAGCTTATCTAGAGTTTTGGAAATATTACACTCATCAGCACGATTCATATTACCTTTGGTGGCTGAGACAAAACTCAGCATCTTAGATTCAGACCATGGATATTCAGCAGTTAGGAGAACAGAATTCAAGTGCCCAGCTACCCACCCATCGACTGAGCTAACTGGGTGACTTTCGGCCCCTCACAGACTTTCAGCCCAAACTGCCTCACAAGAGTTGTGAGGATAACATTGAGAAGGGGAATTATGTAAGCCTGCTTGAGTTCCTTGGAAAGAAAAAAGGCGGGAAATAAATACGATATACTAACATATCGTATACATGTTATACATACATGTACATGTAACATACATATGCATGTAATGCATGTTCAGACTGGAAAAAAATCCTGCCGCTCCTAACATGCTCCAACCACAGCTGGCTGAGGCGTGCCGAGCGCTGCAGGACGTTTGGCTGTTTTAAGACGCCTTGGATTGCGCCCTGTGGTGCCAGAAGAACCGCGAGGACTTTCCATGCAAATTCAGTAGCGTGTCTGACAACAGACAGCTAGCGCATGATCCATGATATTTCAAGAATACTTTCAGGTGCTTTCAAGAATACATTTGCTCTGCCCTGAAAAACACTTCCCGCTCCGAAGCGTCACAATCCCCCTTCACGCAAATCTCGCCGTGGGAGGGATTTACAGCCTGTCGCGATATTTGGCCAGTGAGACCGGATCTGTTCAGTCTGCGCATGCTCGGCGATGGTAGTGGGCTCACCTGTCGGAAGAGCAGCTTTTCGGCGTTCTGTTTCGTCCTGAGTGTTGGTAGGTAGTGGTAGGGGACAAAATGGCGGCCGTGGGGAGCGGGTTTAGTGAGGTACTGGGGATGGGATGGGGAGTTTGATGAGACATGAAGTTCGGCTTGAAAGAGGTGAGGCAGTGGAGGATCATGGAGGGTCGTGCTGGGTATCCGACCACATCGCTCCTGAGAGGACTGACTAGGTGGCTACGAGGGGACTGCAGTGCTGGCCTCAGTGCTAGCGTTCGGTTGAAGAAACAGGCCAGCCTCGGGGGATCGGTAAGTTTCCCCTGCGAAGGCTTTCTTAGCGGGGGACGGAAGCCCCTCAGCCCACTCCCCATCCTTAGATGAGGAGGAAGTGGGGTATCTTGGATTGGACCTTGGAGCTAAAGTCCAGGTCCCTGCAGCCCAGCGTCCTCGCCGACCCCTGTGATCATACAGAGAGTGCGCATGATGAGGGCAGTAGACGCAAACATTTTATTCGTGTAATCTTGATGGTGTTTGATTTAAGTGAGTTCCACAAGCAAAGCTGCACATGCTCTGGATACTGTAATTTTATTATCCCAAAAGAAAAGAGTTGTTAGTACATGTATGTCCTGTTTATTCTTTTATTTTCTTTTTTTACAAGGGACCCAAAGTGGCTTAAAAGGTTCCCTTCTCCATTTTATCCTCACAGAAAGAGCCCTGTGTGGTAGGTTAGGCTGAGGGTCTATGACTGGTGCATAGTAACCCAGTAAGCTTTCTGAACCCCAGTTCAAACTCTGCTTCAACCTATCAGGAATTTAAAACAGGTTTAGAATATGGAATGCTAGTTGGAGGAACAGGAAATTATGTTACTTGTGTGCTTCATAATTGCAGTCATATGCATGGCTATATGACCATTAAGCTCAGGGTCTAAAGTTATTTAGCTGAATCACTTCTGTGAAAATGTGCCCAGCCTCATTAGCACAAGGACATAAGTAAAACTTATTGCACTATATTGTGTTTTTTCCTATGTCTTTAGGCTAGTGGGAGCATTTAACAAATGACTGTTCTCAATTGAAAAAGAAAAATGGTACCTGTAACACTGATCTAGTGTCATAGTTTTAAATCTTATGCATTCTGGCTCTTTGCCTTCCCAAACTGCATATAATTGGGGGTTTGACTAAGTCTTGCTTTCTGCATATTGTATTGAATGTTCTTCTGTGGTCTGCAGATTTAAAGCCACAATGGCAATGTTCCCTGAAAGCTTGAAAGTGTGCTGGGGGTGGGGGGGGGGGGCAGGGGGAGCTAGTCTCAGCAGTTTGCCTTATGGGAAAAGTATTTTGTGACTGACCAAGCATACCATGGTGGCCATTTTATGAATAAACAAGCTCCCTCACCCCATAATAGCCATTTTGTGAAAATGACTGACTATAACACTTTCTTCTTTTTTATTTTTTGACATGTTCCTCTCAGACCACCACAGCAGTGAAATTCTAGATCTCACTATTGACTTCTACAAGCAGCTGTTACTTTTGTCCTTCTAAGAAGCAAGAGAGACATCAAAAACTTCCAGGAATACTGGTATCTGAACAAAGCTAGTCACTTCAGTTGTATTTGTGATTTGGAAGGAAACTATAGCCCTGCTCAGTGTGCAACCACAGTGCTAGTGGGCAGAATAAATTGAGCAGATGCAGAACTTCATGCTTTTTGTTCATTTGTGTCACAGAAGTGGAAGGTCCATGAGCAGGCCAGGTCCATGGCACAACAACAGCAGAATCCTGGGTGCCACCAGCTGGGATTGTGCCTGCTTTGTGGATTACCAGCAGCCGGTAAAACAACGATGGCACAGGAGCTGAGTCAGTCACTGAGGAAGCACAAGGGGTGGTGCAGTGTTCTTTTCACTTATGATGATATCATTCCCATGGAGGCATTCAGCAAGACAGAGGCAAGCTTGGGGCAGTACTTATTTGTTAGATTCCGTCAGCTTTATTGGCAGTTTGTAGTAACCATTTTCATTGGTCAGTAAACGTCTGCTTGGCTGCATGTTCTTCCTATGTAAATACTGACAGCAGATAGTTAGCAAGCTGTCTATGAAGTCTGAGCTTATCTTCCAGTATTTGTTTTGATTGGTCATAGATTAATTTGGGATACTTTTTTATTTAGAGTAAGCTCTGAGGCTTGCCTTGGATCAGCTGCTGTCTGAATGTGTGAAAATGTTTTGGCTTATCCTTTATGAATTCCTTAGACCACTTTAATAATTAAACATGTCATTTTTGTTTCTACTTCCTATCTTAATATTTCTTTCATTTTTTCTTAAGCTAGTTTGAGTTATGCTAATTAAATATTGAGTAAAGAACTATTTTCAGTGGAAATAAAATGTCAAGAGAAGGGGAATTAAAATCTCCTGCAAATCATTTTTTTAATTACTATGGAGAGAATACTAGGTTGCATATTTTGAAGATTATACCCAAAAACCCCCTTACTGACTGTACTTCTTCTGACTCTTAACAGTTTATATACATATATATATATATATATATATAATTGTCAATTAGCATGCATTATATTTTATAGTAGTTTAATATGCAATTCACTGGTTTGGAGATATAGATATATTGCTTTTCAATATTTCACCCTTTTTTCAACTATAGACAGTGTATTTTAAACATCTCTTACTGTAACTGTTAGAAGAATATTAATCTGACACTTAGAGAAATTAGCAGCTTTATGGTGCCCTAAAAACTACAGTGATATACGCATCTTGTATATCAGAGCTTGTTACTCTAGGCCAGGAAGCTTATGCTGCAAAAGTTGTGATATCCTTTAAAGTACCACAATATTCTTGGTGGTTTTGTTGCAACAGAATTAACATGGCTATCCAGTAGATTTCATACCTATAGTTATACAAATTGTAGGAATGCATTTCAGAGGAGGAAGTACTGTTAGTCTTGTGCTAACTCAAGTTATGTCACTCTTTTCAGAAGGCATATTCTTAGTAAATTGAAAATTTCTAGCAAGAATTTATCAATGAAGAGGCGTTTTGGTTAAAGTGAAATGAGTGGATTCAAAAGAAGAAACATGATTAATTCTCAGAAAACATTGCAGGCAATCTAAAATGTGAAGACAAGAAATGCTATCCATTTTTACACTGGGGAAATAGCAAAACCTTCATTGTTGATGACGGCAGCTAGAACTTGGTAATCTAACCATGAATAATTGTCCTTTTACTTCATAGATGTCTCAGTGGCGATGGTACCGGCATGAGTTATTGTTGTATCTTGAACACTTCCTTCAGGCTCTTATTAAAGGATGCCATTATTCTCCTCCTCCAAACAGAACTGAAAAAACATGGAAAAGCTTTGTCTGCTGTTTGAAAGAGCAAGGAGTAATATCTCCAAGAACAGAAGACTCTGCATCTTGTCAATATTTAATAGATCTTACCCCGTTCCAACCAATATATTTTATTCTAGATGACAACTTTTATTATCGGAGTATGAGATATGAAGTGTACCGATTAGCTCGCCAGTGTAAGTTTGATTTTATATTTAAGCTGGCAGCTCAACCTTATGAATCAGTGCTGCAAATGATTTTGAGATGTTACCACTAAAAGAGATTTTTAACCTGGATGAGCAAAGCAGAACCTTGCTTTGTATTTCATGCAGTCCTTTATGGCTCCTGTCTTCCTCAATATCAATAATGTTACATAGGATACTTGTATCGTGGCACCATTGAGTGGGGAGTTGCTGGGGGTACAAGATTGCCCATACCTGTTTTCTTCACTGCCATTGAAGTTGTAATTGTACAATGAGCAGATGGTCGTTTCCAGCCACATGATTCTATAAATCCTATGGTCTCGGCTGATAAAACTGCCTTAACTAACCTTTGCCAGGACAATGCCATGAATCACTCAGGGAAGTTAATTTTTATTTAATTTTTATACCATCCATTAACCAAGGCAGGCTTTCTGGGTGGTTATTTGGTACTTTGGAATTTGGGGTCAATATACTGGAGACATTCAGCTCTCCTTATATTGAACTCCAGTAATGCAATCAAAGTGCTAAGCTGGCATCTGGGCTTAATAATTGATTCAGTGACAAGATGGAAACACTGGTAGTTTTTCTGTGCAGGAAAACAATGTGAGCTTGCTGGAAACATTTCCAAGGCACATTGCTTGGGGTCATTTGTATAGGAAAATTTCAGCTTATGTTGGGCAATGTTTTGTTGCCCCAAAGCGGGTTGGTAACTTGGTGCTTTTCATATATTTGGCCTGCAACTCATCCTGTACCATTGGGTATGCTAGCTAGGGCTGGTGAGAATTGCAAGCCCAAACCTATGGAGGTCAGGTTGACAGCTTGCTGCTGCTTGTGGAGCCTACTGTTACTGGAAAGGAAAGTTGTGTGATGCAGAGTGCCTTCCACCAGCTGAGACAGGTGGGGCAGCTAAAACCCCTTTTGGGCAGGGATACTCCGATGACAGCAAGCCATGCTGTGGTAAGAATGCAGGATCCATTTTGGATCAGACCCAGGTTCTATCTAGTCCAGCATTCTGTTCACGCAGGTGCAATCCAGCTGCCCATAGGTTCTCTCAAGCAGAATTGTTATTCTTTATTTCATTTCTATAATGCTGCACAGCTGAAGCTCTCTCAGCAGTTCACAAAATCCATAAAAACAAATGATAAAAATGCAATTGTCAAAATGATCAGAATCAATATTAAAATGATTAAACAGCAAAAAAGATGATAAACACAAACATTGCAAATGATAAAAAGACACTGAAACACCTGTGATGCCCTTTAGGCCCTTTGGTGGCTAAGCCCTTAAAAACCTCAGAAAAGAGGCCTGTCTTGACCTGGTGCTGAAAAAAGGACACATTCAGTGCTAGGTGGGCTCTAGGTTATGAGTGCAACAGCTTCCTCCTTTCCAAGTTTCACACCAAATGGTGTGCACATGTAGTACATAACTATGAAGACTAGTGCCTGCTGATAGCCTTTTCCACAAATTTGTCCAATGCCTTTGTAAACCAATCCAAATTTGTGACAATCACTACCTCCTGTAGCAGTGAATTCCATAGTTTATGTGTTGTGTGAAGCACTTGCTTTTATTTGTCCTGAAATTCCCACTAATCAACTTCATGGAAGAACCCCAGGTTCTAGTATTATGGGAGAAAAAGGCTACTCTGCTTTCTCCATACCATACATTATTTGAACATCTCTTTATCTCTCCCCATTTGCCTTTTTTCTAAGCTCAACGGTCCAGTATTGTAACTGTTCCTCATAGGGGAGCTGCCCTAACCCTTTAATCATGTTAGTTGCCTATCTCTGCACTTTTTCTAACTCTGCAAGGACCTTTTCCAAGTGCAGTGATCAAAACTGTACCCAATATTTGAAGTGCTGTCACACCATAGATTTGAATATGGGAATGGTCTTAGCAGTTTTATTTTGATTCCTTTTATAATTGTACCTGCTTTTGTCATAGTTGGTTCACACTGGACTGACCTTTTCATTGACCACAGTAACTTCTAGGTTAAAATAATTAAAAGTGTTGTGTGTGGGGCTATCATCTGAAAGCAGTTCAGAAAATGCAGTTAGTTCAAAATATAGCTGTTAGTTTTGACCAGGTACTGGGATTACAGCTTGCTAGTGCTTAACTATATTGGGTCCCAATCTGTTTCCAGGCTCAGTTCAAATGCATATAGAACCCTAACCAGTTCATCTGCCTCCATTTCAGCCTGTTAGACAATTCTCAGGGATTTCTCTTCACCTGCACCACAGTTTGTCATATTCAAGATGGTCTCCTTGACGCTTTATCTAGCATTTGCAAAGGGCTGTGTGGAGGAGAGCCAGTGTGGTGTAGTGGTTAAGAGCATGGGACTGGGACTCAGGTGATCCGGGTTCGAGTCCCCGCTCGGCCATGGAACCAACTGGGTGACTTTGGGCCAGTCACAGACTCTCAGCCCAACCTACCTCACAGGTTGTTGTGGGGATAAGATGGAGGAGGAGAGATGATGTAAGCTGCCTTGAGCCCTTTGTAGGAAAAAGGCAGGATATAAATCGCAATATAAATAAATAAAAGCTAAGTTGAACTATTCCATTTAGATGAACCTAAACTTTTGTGTTGTAGGTAGTCTTCTTGAGGGCTGAGGTACACATTTTAAAAATTTTATTGTACATGCCATAATACCACAATAAGTTTGAACATAATGATTTGCTGCTGTCTTCTGGTAACAAAGTCGATGTGTCTGCATGGGTATACTTATTAAGGGAGTAATCCTATGTATGTTTAAACAGAAGAAAGTTCTACTGGCTGGGAATACTGTGGGTTGTAGAACTTTCTTCTAAGTGTGTGTAGAATTGTGCTTTATATAGCAAACTCTGAAATATTTACATTTCCTCACCTCATGGTGCTACAAATGACTTCTAATTTGTGTAGAGTATTCATATCTTATGCACAGACTCTTCAGAAATGGATGAGTTTGAAATGACTTTTACACACAAAAAATTACTTTGATTTTTTTCTAGATACCCTTGGTTTTTGTCAGCTGTTTCTGGACTGTTGTGTTGAGGTTTGCTTAGACAGAAATTCTCAGAGGAAACAGCCATTGCCTGAAGAAACCATCTGCACAATGGTACAGAAAATAGAAGTTCCAAATCCAGAGAAATACACATGGGAGCAAAATAGCCTCATTCTGAAGAATACAGGACATTCACCCGAAGATAAGTATGTAGTCACATTGAAAGAAGAAATGTCTCTTCAACTGTTCGAGTTCCCTATACAGTGCTGCCTTTGTTAGCTGTGTCATGGTAACACAGGACACCTTCTTGTGTTTATGAATTATGCTGGATCAGCCCTAGGGTTTACCTAGTTCTGTTTGCACAGTGGCCAAACAGATCCCAGTGGCAAGCCCACAAGTAGGGCGTGAGGACAACCCCTGTATTCTCCAGCAAGTTGTGTACATCGGCATACCACCTCTGATACTGGAGACAACATATAGCTATCAGTACCAGTAGCTGCTGATAGCCTTTTCCTCCTTGAAGTTGTCTAAGCCTCTTTTAAAGCTCTGCGAACTGGGGGCCATCACTACATCTTGCAGAAGAAAATTCCATAATTTAATTATGCACCATGTGAGGAAGTACTTTGTCTGTCCTGAATCTCTGACCAGTCAGTTTCATGAGATGACCCAAGATTCTGGTATTATGAGCAAGGGAGAAATAACTGTTCCAAATACTCCAACTTTCCCTCATAAGAGTTACTTACTATCGTTGCCCTTTTCTGAGCTTTTGCCAATTCTGACCAAACCATAAACAGTATTCCAACTGTGGTCACTAAAAGAGCAGTATAATATTTTCAATTCATTTCCTAATTATGCTTGAGTTTGCTTGTTTCACTGCAGCTGCATGCTGGTTTGATCGTTAAACTGTCAGCCAGAACCCCTTGTTTAGCTCAGATTCCATCAGCATATACATGATGTTGGAATCAGTTTGGCAGCTTCTCCTTTTCCTATAATTACAGTCACTTGTATTTTGCCTTGTTCTTACCCACAGTTTGTAAGTGCAAAGAGCACCTTTTTATTTGATACTTAAAATACAGAGTGGGAACCAGCATATGCCCCTTAAGTAGCAGGCCATCCCTCTTTTCGCCATTGGATAAACCACCAAAGGAAGTCAAGCAAGTCAGAAAAAGGGAGTTGGGTGCACAACAACTTCTCATAAAACCCATTTCATAGTTCCCAGTAGAAGCCATTTGAGAGAAATTACTAAAACTTTTGAGGGAGGTGAGGCAAATAATTCTTTTGGCTTAGTTTTCTTCCAAAAACCCAAACAGTTGGTGGCTGAGTTGCATTTTGATCTGTAAACTTGTTGCCCAGCATGCTGTTGCATACATGAAACAATTGATCTCAGTGAGACCGGCCTTCAATCCTTCAGCAAGTAACTGTTTTGTTTAAATATGTGTCCCAGTCTTCAGGTGCTAAGTTTGTTATCTACCACTCTGGAAAACCCAGTGAAGCCCTTGGAAGAGAATACAGAACAAAAGGTAATAGATAGGAGCTAATGGAGTAGAATGTTAAGTAGTGCTGCAGTGGACAGAAGGCCATAGGTACAACTTGAGAACAGGTGTTTGACATCTGGCGGGGGAAGAGAGGCCCTGCTCGGCAAGCCCTCCCTGAAGGAGGCAAAAAGGGTGTCTACCCGGAGAAGGGCCTTCTCTGCAGTGGCACCCAGATTGTGAAATGTGCTCCCTAGAGAGGTTCACCTGGTGCCAACTTTATATTCCTTTCGGCACCGAGTAAAAACCTTTTTATTCACCCATCGTTTTAAGCATTAAGGGATTTTAAATGGTTTTTAACAGTCGCTTTTTGTTTTTGTCTCTGTTTTGTTGGGGTTATGTATGCTATTGTCATTTATTGCCCCAATCATTGTAATTATTATTGTTTTATTGTAATTATTATTTTTTTTAATTATTGTAAGCTGTCCTGAGATGTTTTTTCATATTGGACGGGGTAAAAATGTTTTAAATATAATAAGTAAATAAATAAATACGCATACCAAAGATGAAATGTGTTCTGTTCCAAGTTATAACCCCAGGAGCAGAATCATTTCGACATAGAGTTACATTTGGTTTTGGCCCAAAGGATTAATAATAAAGACAGTGGTTAGTACCAAAAAAGGACATTGGATCCCACTGTCAAAAATAATGCAGACAATAGTAATTAAACACTGGCTGGTTTCACAGTATTTAAATGAATTTAATTTTAAAATATATGAGTAGAAGTCTTATATTCTTAGCTTAGATGTTTCACAGAATACCCGGTAAGCCAGGAATGCCTATAGCAGACTGTGATTTGCTCAAATCTTGCCTCTGCTAAGATTTACTGTATGCTTTAATTGGCCATACTATAGAACAGGGTGGATCTGCAGTGGATTGGTGATTTCAAGGAAAAAGAATGGTCACTGAATAACTTTTTGTGTGATTGCATGCTCATCTGAGTGTAAAACTGTGGTTAAAGGCCAGTGTAATTCTGAACAGGCAAAATATTTACCCACCCCTTTACTGTTAGTAGTTGAAGGTCTGCCTATTCCCATATGAATCTATACAGTCACTGAGATCAGGGCCTTGACTCTATTTCTCCCTATTTTCTGAGTGGGTGGCTATTCGAGAAAGCCACTTTAGCTGGAGTGTTTTAACTCTGATTTCCCTCTGCTTGCCTGCTAACACGAGCCATTTTAGCCACTAGGAAGAAAGAATCTGTTTATAACATTTTGATAGGTTTTTGAGACTAAAATGAAACAGCATTCTTGATGTTGGCTTTAAACTGTGTGTCACCCTGAAAATTATATATTCTGTGGTTAAATGTTCTAAATGCATCAAGACAGTAAGCAAAACCTCTTGACTTAATTCAGACATAATGGTGAACAAAGGCTTGTTACAAGAATAAGAAGCCTCAGACTCATGCAGTCTTCAACAAGCTCACAATAGACTAGGGCTGTGAAAGGGAGCAAGACTGCTCCCTTTATTGTGGGAGGTTATATTACAGCAGCTAAATTAAACTGTCAGAAAAACGTGGAGTAGATTTTGAGGGAGAATCTATTCTCCGTTTCAGAACACTGTAAGGGGTTTTTTCCTTCCACACTTGTTCTTGGGAAGATTGATGATTGGCTTGCTGGGTTGTGGGAGCATCTTTAAAAGATGTCTAGATTGCATTTTATCCAAGATGCAAAAAGTGTAGCCGGCCAAGCTAGTTATAGTGCCTGCCAGATCTCCTTACATCTGCTCCCATGAAAATTCATAGTGGCATTGCTTGGAGTTTTCTGTGCTAGCAAGGGAATCCTTGATCTTGAATATTTCATTGGGATTAGCAGTAAAGGAAGGATACCCTAGTTAGCACCAGAAACTCATGGGACTCTCTTGCTAGACCCTCAGGGCCAAAAAGGTTATGCAGATCTGCCTTATGTTATACAAAAGCCAAAGTGGTGTATAATAATAATAAAACTTTGCAAGATTGTAAGACTTCCATCTCCTTTCCTTGTGAAGAGGAAAGGTTAGAAAGGTCCCTAAAGTTTACCACTTGTAGGATACATGCCTGTAGTGGCAAAGCATGGTTATCATTCTCCCTCTGTAAATTTGCAAAACAATTTTACTAAAATAAAACTTCTTTAAAATTTTGACCAGGCAGTGGATCGAGCTATTTGTGCAGTCAATGTTCTTCATCAAGCTGACCAGGCTGTCAGGCGAACAGTGTCTCAAGTAATGCAGAATGCTAAAGGTATGCTCAGCAAGGTGTGGTCTTGTCTTGTTGCTAACTTTGAATTGGTGTACATTTTACTTAAATATGTAGCAAAGCTATTTATTTGGAGTACTAGCAGCAGTCTGTTTGCTGCTGGAAGGCTTTGAACACTTATCTTTTTCCATATCCTATTCCCAAAGAGGCAAGCCACTGTTTTCTCTCTCAAAATGTAAGGAGATATAAAGATTCAACTACAGCACTTTGTGTGTTTTGTCTGTCTCTCTAGAGAATAGCTTGACCCCAAGTGAGATGAAGAGCTTGGCAGAAGAACTAAACAAGCTGAAAGTGGAGTTCTTGGAAGATTTAAGACACCAGTTTAATGAGAAAAATCATTGTCTAGAAAGTAATACATTTAACATAAATGTAACATGTTTATTCAGTCAGCAGACACATGACATTGTTAAGAAGTATTTGAAGTAAATATTAGCATTTTGTTTTGTGAAGGATACAAAGTGATAGCAGATGAGTTTAACAAAGCATGGATACTAATGCTTCAAAAAGGATTGTTTAAGTTGGGCATTCTTCCAAATGCTGTTTGTGTTAAATTATTTCAGTCTGGGGATTGATTAATTTCTAGCTTGCTATTCCATTATTTGGATTTGGTATCTTTTGTGCCAGCCATTTGAAACAGACTGCCTCATGGCAAGAAGGCTAATTCCCTCACTTGATCAGCCTTAAAATGGCTAACAGCCTCTTCCTGCCCCAAACTGCTCAATGCTACCTTTGGAACATTTTGCTGCTAACTGCATCTGAAAAATTTAGGAAGCCAGGATCCATGCCTTGTATGTATCCAGATCTTGTGAAACATTATTATAATGTGAATGCATAGAGATTAGCCACCATCAAAATCAGGAGAAGTATACCTTTCCTTTGTGAAAAAAGTAGTATGACTTGAGGCATGTTTGTTTTTGTAGGGAAAGCTAGTAGCATTGGGTTTTTACAAAGTAACACACTGGTTGCGGTTACGTGTTGGATGGGGTGGGCAATGTTTTTATTAAGGCTGCATGCAGCAGTGGAAAACAGATTGGTGATCACATGCCAGCAGGTAGGGCATGGACTCCCTCCCCTGCTCTCCTAAAAAACCCACGTACAGCAGGGATGCATGTGATGCATGATTGCATGCCCGCTTCTTCAGTGCTGTCTTGTTGGCACATCCCTCAGCTGTGACCCATAAGTCAGCATATGACCCATTTGTGTTTTCCTAAATGTAGTTAACTAACTCTGATATGAGCATATGATAGCTTGGTATTTTTTTAAGACACGAAAAAATATCCTGTTTGGTAAGGTTTACCATGACTCAGAGTTACAAAGCAGTTGTTGGAGCTCATGGTTTCACAGGCTATCAAGGGTTTGACAGGCTAATTGTCAACTTCTGAAATGTTACAACTGTAGCATGCAAGTTTCCCAATTTTACAGATCATTTTAGAAGCACAGGTTACATTTATATCCTACCTTTTCTTCAAGGAGCCCAAAGCAGCATACATGTATCTCCTGCCATTTTATCCTCACCACAGTTCTGAGAACCTAGGCTCACACCAAGTGACTGCCAAGTGATCTAGTGAGCTTTGTGGCTGAGTAGGGACTAGAACCCAGGTCCCCGAGTCATGGTCTAATACTCTGACCGCTCTATCACACTCATTTTTTGCTGCTTACTTCAATGGGCTTTAAAAGGCTTAGCTATTCCACATGAAAAATCCATCCCATGACACTTTTTTTTTTGGTTAAATACTGCTGTATACTAAGTTAAAATGGAAATGTTTATGTTTGTAGTCCATATTTTGTGGTGTACAACCATGATCAGTTTGTGTAACTGTAAATAGCACTGGACTTTAAAAGTTTAGAGTGCAAGATAGTAACAGAACAATCCACAGTTGCTAAAGCCATCCCAGAAACTCCAAAATGGGTTATGAACTGTGTCCCATAAAGTGCTATCTGAAGCTGAACTCATATGAAGAAAAGTAGCACAAACGATTTGGTAAGAAGTCATCTAAGCTCCTTGTTAACACTACTAATAAAAACTTATTTGAGTTCTTGGGTTTGGCCAGTAAATCTGTGTGTGGCTAATCTTTTGATTAAAATATGTAAATAGTGTCTGGAGTAATGAGTATAGCTATTAGCCTGATTCAGATATCTTGGTAAGCCAGAGTTGCTGGGGAATTCCCTTCTCCTAAACCAGCCCACATTGTAAACCTTGGTTTATGATTGTATCTTGGTAGGAAGACATGTCAGAGAGCCTGGTTCAGACATAACACTAAACAAACCACGGACAGAGGTTTCCTGGTTTGGCCAGTTGTTTACAGGAACAGTCAAGTGGCAGCAATCAAGAAGGATGTTTGATCATGCATGGCAAGTCAGAATTCTTAGCAATCATGGATGAACATGATGCAAGAACATAGCCATTATGCTATCACAATGGGAAATGTATTTCAGAACTGCGAAAGGTTTGTTATTAATATTAATTTTATGTGCTCTTTGGCATAAGTGAGGCAAAATGTTCCTCCCTCCGTCCAGTTTTTCATCTTTTATTAAATGGAGGTAAGAAATATCAGCTATTGAATGAGACTGAGTACTAATCTGTTATTCTTGAGCATATTTTGTATATTGTAATATTTTTTGCAGGCCTTTTGGTACCATTTGCTGCTGGATTAGATTAGGTTGTCTTTGGTGACTCGTGTTTTTAGTAGCTTTTTAGCTGAAAGCTCCCTGGATTAACTGCCCTTTATATTAGGGATGGGCAGCCTGTGGTCCTCTATACTTTTAACTCCCATCAGCTCACATCATAGGCTGTGGTAGTTCAGGCTGATAAGAGCTATAGGTTAAAAGTTGCCCACCTCCAGAACATGTGCTTCTAATTCCTTTATCAGGGTATTCGCATGCTGGCAACAGCTTCAGTTCTTGTATATCTGTCTGTTGCAGTTGTAAAAGCTAGGAGCCCTCCAAAAGGAAGAACCAGTGAATCTACTCTGCTTGTGGTCCTCAGTAGTATTCTAATACACTATAAAGTATATTCTACTGAGTAAATGCCATCTGCAGCAACAACCCACATTTATCAAGGCACCATAAGGAGAAATCCCCAATAAAGCACCCTCCCAACTTACCTCAAGATGGTCTTTTGGGCAATCCTGCTTCCTTATCACATCCACTTACTTCCTTCTTACCTGTGCTGTCAATCAACCTGTCTGTCTTCCTTCTCAGTATTGTTGCTGTTTCACAGCCAGTTGAGACCAGTAGATCTGATTCTGGCAAGGGAAGAAAAAACTGTAGGAAAAGGCTTGGAGGGGGTATGTTCAACAGTTGTTTGTTACTGCCCTGTAGCGTTCAATAGAAATCAGATTGGCATATAGTTAAGTTAGAGAAATTTAATTATAATGACCCAGGTAGTATACAGAGGCTGTTTTGTGTTTTTAACACATTTAGCTGCATGTCAATTCAGCAACTCCATTTCTGTATTTAAAATATAGTGTATTTTAGATTATCTGGTGTCATAGTGTACAATCCCAATTTAAAAAAAAAAAAGAATTTTGGTCACTAATTTTCTGGGTGTAATGTATATGGCTCTAGAAAGCTGCAAAACTGGAAGTGGTGGTATGACATTTTAGAGAAACAGAAGGTAATTCCAAGGTTATTTTGTTTAAAATACTGTGTCAGAATGCAAATATTTGAAAGCAATTAAACAAAACTCTTAAGATACTGAATGTTAACTTTTGAGAATGCATGTTGGGGAGATGAAATTAAGACCTAATGCATAGTTGCTTTAAGACCTCCTCTGCAAAAGTAGTTAAAACTTAAGTACTTTTGTCTCTATAGCCTGCCCAATTTGCCACTGCTTAGGTGAGTATGCACTCCTCTTCATTAAACTGTAGGGTCTAGAGGGTCCTTGTGGCACACAAACCTTTCAATGAACAGCACTGGCACCAAACCGCAGAACTCAGTCTGATCACTGTCAACATTATGATCAGAACTTTAAACAAAAGTTCTGCTATATAGTAGGATTGTATCTAAACTTGCAGAAAACCACCCTGAACAACAGGGGTTTCGTAATCCTTGTTACAGATTTTTATTGATTTTGTAAGGGCTGCCATCTGGAGGAGAGATGGAAAGCCCAACTGTTCAGAGTGGACTTTACTTAATTTTCAGATACAATTATATATTTTGTGTGTGTGGGTGAGGGGGAGTTGTACTCATCAGTGATGTCTTAAGAGAGCACTTCTAACTCATGCTTCCACTTGAGCTACTAGAGGGCTGTTCCATCTACAAAAGATTCTGAAGATGTTGTAGAGCAGTAATTTTTTCATACAAAGGCAAATAGGGATGTGAAATAGTTCAATAATTGTACTCCTTCCTAACTTAAATAAGTATGTGCATATTATGTGTGAGAGAGCAGTATAAGGTCATCTTTTGTTTCCCTTGAAATAAAAGCTATACAATAAAAGTGCATGTCAAGATAAGTGTTTTTCCCTGTATATTAGGGATTCTTGTACAACAAAGCTAGCCGTCCATAGGTTTTGCTAGCATAATTTCTATAAAGTGCCTATTCATTTTCCTAGTTTTTTAAGAAAGCAGAGCAGTTGACAGCCAGCTATCTTATATCCTCTGCAATTAATCATAGTGATTTTTCATATTCATGTCTTGCTTTGCCAAGTCCAAAACAGTGTGGCTTGTCAACAACTCTTTACGATATTAGAATACCATTTTCAAAAGGAAATGCATTCATTGTTAAAATCACCTATTCTAGATCTGAATGGATTATACTCTTACAACCTTGCTGCTTCATTTTCATCAATAGGACATTGGTACCCAAAAAGGCAAAAACAGATTTTTGCATTTAAATATTTTTGCATCAGCATTTAAAGGCAATGGAGCTATATGCAATGCACTGCAAACTAGGTATGACATTTATGGTGCATCATTTTAACACATTACCCATTTTGTTCTAACATTTTCTTTTTGCAGTTTTAAAAGTTACAGACATTTAAGACTAGGCACTGGTGCTCTGTATTTCTTTAAACAGGTCAGTAGTACTGGAGGTGTCTCAGTACCCTATTTCACATTATTACTCTTCTATGCTTCCATTATTACTAATACCACAGGAGCTTAGCTTTACTGCAGCTATGTTTTTGCTAGATTATTTTTGTAGACAAAAATTACTTAGCTGATTACTCCTTAACCTTTTTATATTAGGGAACAATCATATAGCTTTTACATTGATCATATCTGAGTGTGGTAGAATTTAGTTGTGTGGGTTATTTTGTGACACAGCTTAATGTAGAGGATAAGCTATACTTGGACAACTGTTTGTCCAGAAATCCTCATTATCTAATACTAGCCCCTGTTTCGTTGCATTTACTATTTTTTTTTAAATGGCTAGTTACACTAAAAGCCTCATTTTCATTTGAAGAACCAAATAAAACATGCTGGCATGACTAACAAGCATGACCCGAGTACAAACCATGATAGCATGTACGGGGGTTTGCTTCCAAAGTTAATTGGATTGTTCTGAGGATAAACAACCTCCGCATTAGCAAGTAAGAGACAGACAACGTGTTTTAACGCACACAAATAAAGGAAAGCATGGTGTAACTTGTATTCAATCAATGCTGGTTATGTTGGCCTCTGGCAAAATGGCAAGCAAAGTCGTATTTGTTTTTACATTTGCAACCACATATGTTACATTGGAAAGGGTTCTCAAATCCATGGCATCCCATGTGAATGGTATAAAGGATATTGTCAGCAAAATACATATCACAGTGCTGGCAGTGATGCAGAAGCTGAGGATCCTGAACTGGAAGAGTTGGTGCTGGAGTACTTGGTTGACTATTACTTATGCTTGGGGTGCTGGCATGAGCACTGTGGTCACTGCTCGGACCTGCCACTGGGCTGTAGTTTCTTTGAGAATGTGCAGGACGAGGATCAGGGCTTGTAGGGGATGAGCTCTGAGGAATACTGGTTGACACTGCTGGAACAACGGTTGGTGCAGCAGGCTGCTGCATCATGAAAGGCTTTTCATCTTGACACGGTACAACATCAGGAGAGGGTGGGTTTTGGTTCTCAGGGGGAAGGCTAGACAACTGTCCTGCTAGAGTAGATAGCTGGTTTAAAGGGTTATCTACCATAAGGTCTTGCGGTTCTCTTGGCAACCCACCAGTCTCCGTTGGTTTTGTCATACTTTCATATGCTTCAGTCTGAATGTTTGGAATTTCATGAGTGAAATCATTAAGGTAGTCTGGCTTCTGAACCACCATAGAGGGGGGACTCAAGTTAATTAGTGCTCTGCGGCTATACCCCAAGTTACCAGTCTTCTTTTGCAAGACACCCCACATCTTCTTGCTACTAAGGGAAGGCCTCGTACCCTTTATAGGCACCATTTTATGTTTGCGTCTGCGATGGTGAGACAAGTTGCTTCTGTCACTACAACGGAAGGAACACAATTCACATTTATATGGTTTTTCCCCAGTATGAGACCGCATATGTGCTTCCAGGTGACGTTCATAGGCAGATGCAAAGGGGCACAAATGGCATCTGTGTGGCTTCTCACCTGAAAACAAATGAACATTTTTAAAACAAATGTCGGAATGCTTTTTGCCACAAAGTGACTAGGGATGCATCAACAGCTCAAACAAGGCACTGCATTCTCTAAAATGTTGCTTTAAATTTTATCAGACAAAAACTGTCCACTGAACTTTCATGTCCATGTCTTGTATTCAGCAAGTGCTGGCAGGCAGACACATGGGGGAAGTGTTCTAAAAATAACAGTGTTCTAAAAATAACAAAAAAAAAAAAAAGTTTCCCTAGGCAGTGCCACAAACTACTTCATAGGACAGCTTTCCCCAGCCTGGTGCCCTCCAGATGTGTTAAGACTACACATCCCTGTCATGATAGCTGGAAGGAAAGGCTAGGATTTATAGTCCAATACATATTGGAGGGATATTAGATTGGAAAGGGGTGTCATATGGTTTGGTTTTCCTAGTTTTTGTTCCCCATCGATTTTAAGGTTTGGAAATTGCATTATTGGAAAAGACAGTTGGATGGGTGTGGTTGGGGAAATAAACAGGTGTGAGTCTCCTGACTAGAAAACAGCATGTGTGTGATGTATTAAAAAGATCAACTGCCCAGAGAGTTTGGGTATGGGAAAGTACAAAAATGAAATAAATGAAATTAATAATAAGTTTATCAACAACACATAGATACCTGTGTGAATTCTGATATGTTCTATGAGGCGTGCTGTTCCTTTGCTGGCGTAGTTACAATATCGACACTTTAATTTTCCATCAAAAGTTCTTTCAAACCCATCTACTAACACTCCTGAATTTTCATCCAGTGAGACTTCAACTGAAGGATGATCAAGTCCATTTTGATCACCTTCTGTCCCTGCTGTAAAACATAACAATGGCATCAATACACAAACTGGGAAATTCCATGCGTAGTTATTCCACAACCTGGAAGAGGCAGAATATGTATGCAGTCTTTCATTTAAGTAAAAGCTGAATTGCACTGTGGTTAGCTTACCTCCTTGAAGAGTCTCTGCTTCTTTGTCCCCACTAACAGAGCCTGAAATCATGTTCACATGGTGAGTCTGCTGAGTCAGATATTCTTGAAAATCTTTTACAAAATCCAGAGGCTCTGGTTTCTTTTCACCCATATTCATACTACAGCTTCACAATGTTGCAGACCTGAAACATAAGACCAACTTATAATGCACACAGAAACAATATATTTCAAGTTGTGAATGACGCTACTTAAAGTTTGCTTAGCCTTGCAGCTATCCAACAACTTTGGGTGACAGAGAGTGACTCAGTTTGCAGAATCAAATTAAGCCACCATGGCTGAATGGCCTGTTGCAGAGTTATCTTGAGGCATGTATTCCCATGCACAAGCCATGCTCTGCAGGTTTGGATGACATGGTAAGCAGCACCTAGGTAGGCAGTTAGAGAAATGGTGGCCTGTATGTACCACTTATTCAAACAAGCCACCATAGCTTATTTGAGCTTGTCTGTTTTCGTGAACCACCAAAGCGGTATATTAAGACCAGACAATGAAAGTGGGGCTGGAAATTGGCCAAGATTGCCCATATCAAATCTAATCAGAAAGGGGTGGATACAGACTTAGTCATGCTTAACAGTATGCTTAACAGTACTGAAAACACTAAGATGTAAGTTAGTGATTACTAATTCAAGTCCCACTTATTTCAGCACACCTACTTTAAGGATGCCTATGTCTGGATCCAATCTTCGACAAATCCAACATATTCAACAAAAGCCTCGATTCCTGTACAGTTCACATTGCAATCATATCCTATTCACATCATTTTGAAATCTTTTAAAAATACTCTTCTAGCACTTAACATATTAGGATTTTAAGTTCCTGTGACCAAAAACACAGGGTTCCAAGAAAATACTTTGCTGTCTAAAACTCATTGTTTTACAATATATTTTGAAGAAAAAGAAGGCAGGCAACTTTCCAGTAAAATCCAAAAGCTACTAATCACTAGAAGCCTCACTGAGATATTTCTTACTCAGTGAGTTCTTCCTTTGACCCTGATTTCTGTCTAGGTTCTTTCTTAAAGCACAGACAGTGAGAGAGAATAGCAAAAAGTGCAGGTTCTGTTCTGAGTTATTAGGTTTATTTATAAAAAAGCACTCTTCTAAGCCAGAGAGAATCCTTAGAGCAGCTTAGAAAAAAAAGTATACCAGTATCTTGTCTTGTTCAGTTACAAAGTCATGCCCAACTCTTTGTGACCCCATGGATCACAGCATGCCAGGCTCTCCTATTCTCCCCCCATCTCCCAGAGCCTACCCAACCCCATGCCCACTGCACCAGTGACTCCATCCAACCACCTCACCCTTGCCATCCGCTTATTTGCCCTCTGCTCTTCCCCAGCAGTGCACTGGACACCTTCCGACCTGAGGGGTTCATCTTCCAGTATCACATCTTTTAGCCTTTTAATTTTTTGGGGGGGTTATACCAGTAAAAAATACTAGGTTACTATTGAAAGCCAATTCATAAAATACTCAGGCTAGCAGGTCTCCCAATTTTTACAACCTACCCTCCAGTTCTTTATTAAAAATACATGGAACAAGGTGGCTATTCAAGTCTATGATTTGTAATTATTTTGTTGCTTTTTATGACTCTACAAGATTCTGTACATAATTACAAAAGAAAACCATGGATTTTTTAAGAGTTCCATTGACACAAACTATGTATCTATGATTTCATTTTATTGACTTTATTGATCTAGGTAAAAGCTTTTAAAGGCAAGATAACTAGAGGTGACAGCTTTTCCCTAAAAAGAGATACACATCATACCTGAATTTTTCTTTTATGTAGAAAACATGCTGAATTATTCTGTGGGACATCAGACAGGAGAACGAGCACATTTGTCCCACTTCTCCCTAACAACAACAACAAGACACTTAATAACTACTTTCTATATAATTTAAGCAGGTCTAGCATTTAAGAGTATTTGTCCAATAACACATATAAAACTAAGAGAAGCACGTTACTCATTTCAGCGCGCACCCAGTTGGAATAACCCATAAACTTATACTTTCATAATATTATGAGCATCTGATGCAGGGCAGAAGATTCATGAAGGTGAAATTTGCCTCTGCATTTTTCCTGTCATGTAAAACACTTAGCCAATTTCAACTCTCTAAAGTATCTCAAAGCAGGTGGGAAGGAAGCTAAAATACCTCTAAGATACATCAAATTTTGATACCACCAGTCTACCCTCCCTACCCCCAAATGTCCATCTCCAAGGCCACTTTTGCAATCTCACATGAACAGCCAGTGCTGTTCTTACCATGCCAGCTGTAGCGGGGGGGGGGGGGGAGCTCTGATCCCCCGCTATGAGGTCAGAATGTTTTTCTTGTATCTGGAGATCCCCTGGCCTATTTTTGAGAACAGCCTTTTCATCTCAATCTTTAAACCCTTTTATTTGTTTCAATGTACAATGACATCTAAAAGACATTTTTCTCTAAATAACAACATCACACAAATCAGTTCTACTTACAAATATTCACATACAGTAAGGTAAACTTCACTTATATATATGAGAAGTCCTAGCATCTCATATATTGAAGAGAGTGCATAGATGTTTTAATCCACTGACTTAAACTAGGGCCTAATATATCTAGTTTATAGAAATTGGTTGAACATTCACCAAGCAACAAAGACACACAAATTGGTTTTCTTGATCTAATACAAGAGGCCCATCTATTTAAGCATCCTGTTTATCAACTGGACAAATAATCTGACAAGCAGCAGGAACACACAAACAGAATGCAAAAACTGGAGATACGAATTATCAGAGGGCCACAAATGGTGGAAGATTGATATGTTGCCTATATAAGAAGTTTCCGTTTTAGCATAAAAGACCACCTGACAGATCTTGTCGCAGTTAATTATTGTTCTTGAACATGCCACCGATCAGCTTCACAGGAGAAACACAAATTGTAGGAAGGTTTCTCTATGTTGTCCATGAATCTCTATCATTACATATTTAAGAAAATACCATTTTCATATATTCTCAGGGACTGTGGATGCTCATTGCTATTGCACAATAATGCCTGCTATTATCTCCAGAGCTGTCTCCCAGTTCTCTGAAAGTATTCTTGTCAAGTGCTGTAAAACTTCTAGCCAGGACTTGCTTTTTAACCTCTTATTCAAAGATAACTTCTACATAAATCTGAAGTACAAATTTGTTTGCATCAAGTACACATCTAAAATTGAATCCAGTTAAAACAATAACTGTCCAATTAGAAATAATATAAGCACAGTTACTGTGCTAGCTCCACTGTGTAGATATAGGTATCAGGCTGTTCAAACTCTTTCCATTGTACATGTTTCAGGATTAACATAGAGTTTTTAAGGAACATAAGAATAATTTCACATTAAGCTCAGGTCTGGGATGAACACAATTAGAACTTCTAATTTCTTAAACTGACCTGCCCCCCTCCCCCAGCTATACACTTCTATTCCTTAGCCCTCTCCCAACTGTCAAAAATGTCTCCAATTTCCTCACCCACTCAACTCAGCATTCCATAGTTCATGACTTCCTCCCTCACCTCTGTTTGGGTGAGGGAGGAAGTCAGATTGCCTCAAAAGGTTTGGGATCTTTTGCTGGGGTTTTAATGCATGCAGCCAGAGAACAGGCCTTGGTTTTGCATTCACGCAGACATACACAGCACTTAGAAAAGAACAGTTTATTTATCAGAACAATATCGCGCTGGCACAAGCTTTAGCTCCATGTAGTCCAGACAGCAAATAGTCCTGTTACATCCCAATCTTACTCTATATTTCTATAGAGCTTCCTATCTAACACAGAGAGAGACTGACTAACAGGGCACGAGGGGGGCAGGAGGCACTACCTGTCCTGCAGCAGTAGAGCTTGTCTGTCCAGCACTCTTGCAGAGGACAGCAGGAAAAAAGGGAACAGTCCTTCCTAACCATCTAATGTTTATACAATTTCCCTCTGCACATGTGGTCTATAGGAAAGATAAGCTTCTTGGAATGGGACCTGATGGCTTCTTGATTCTGATAGCAATCAAGTATTGTTTCTCTGAGTAAGAGATAAGTTCTTTGTCTGTGTTTGCTAGGTGCTATAGGTGAGGTAATTTCTAGGTGTCTCAGAACAATGGTTCATCCTGCTTGCAGGGTTGTTTTGCCTATCTCCTTAAGAAGATTTGCTTAATCTCCAAGAATTCCAGCATTCATTCTTTTCTCACACAGGGTAGCCCAAGAAACTAGGTCCTTCTTCCTGAATTCAAGTCTCCCCAGCATGCCCCAAGGTCTAAAAGCCTGTTCTGGTCTGAGTTTTATGGCTGTGATGATAATATTGCTATATATATGCATTACACCTCCTCAAAACACAGACCCAAAGATGGTTTTTTTAAGTATATTGCAGAGAGAGATCTTCAAACATACAAGAGCAATAGTTTTACCTTAAATCACTGAAACAGACATCAAAACTCCAGTCTTGAAATGTATGTTCCATCATATATAGAAATACACTTTTCTGATTAATGTCTTTTCAGTCAGTCTGCAAGGAAATGAAATTAGGACACATATGTCAATTTTGCTCTATATATTTTAACAGATTTATATACTTCCTTTCTACTGGTTAGGTAGAGAGCAGCTTATACGATCATTTCCTGTCAAGTTCAGAGTGGGAAGGCTTACCACATCCACATCTCTAGAAGAAACTAATCTGGTGCTTATACACAACAGTCTCTGCAGTGGCAACAGAACAAAGAGCACATCCTCTTCAGAATTATCTTTCCCTCTCTACACAATGTTGGGAGTAACAATAGTAGGTGACAGGAGAGAAGAATTCCTGCCACAAAGTTCCTTCTACTGAGCAATGGCTATATCACTTAAAATATAAATTTTAATATTAAAGGACCAATTCTAACAAAAAGAGAAGTGAACACACCCCAATTCCCAAATTAAATATTGCTAAATAATGCAAAAACAATAGATAACCATCAAGAGATCTGAGCATTACATCATTTGCAAATCAATCACTCAATCAACCAATAAAAGGCATAATGAAACCATGACACTAATGCTTTAAAATGATGATTTATTACATTTTTATTCTGCTCTTTCCTGAAGAAACTTGGGATGGGCACAAAGTGCCCCATCCCTTCTTTTATATCCTATGATGTTGGAGCAGTCATTCACTCAGCTTTGCCAAAATCACCTGAAAGGGTTCATAACTGTCTTTGTTTAGTTAATCTGATAAGGTGAGTTCAGACAAGTCCTCACATGTGTGCCTTGAATGCATGGGGAGTTGTAAAGCCACACAGGACTCTATCTATCAACTGTTATATGCACATAGAGCTCACACAGAGTTCTTCCACAAAATACAGGATTCTGATTGGTGCAGGATATGTCTTTCTGTAGAGCTTTACGTGTCCACACATGTGCCCCTTCTCCCAGAGCCATACACATAGAGCCTCTCACCAAACATGAATTTCTGCATCAATGCTGTACATTAAGTCTGTGACTAATTATGGACATTCTTGACCAGAGGCCAAACTGCAACCAATGTACAATGGGAAACCAAGGGCTCAGTAAACATATTCTGCCTTCCCTTTCACTGAAGTACACAGTGCAGTTCATGATACATGGCTGGGGCACAAGTCATACAGGACTACCATAGCCTTATCTTTCTGTCAGTGAAATGTGGAATAGCAAGACTCAGGTCATAAAAGATACAAGCTTAATAGGGTTTATGTACCCATAATGTTCTGAGTTAATGCTGCATACTGTCATTCTCTAACAGTGCTGCTTAAAGTTCTCCATTAAAGAACAAACTTTCCTGCCTTCTTTCTACTCTCATCAGCTTTTTATAGGTCAGGGATGGGAGCAACCTGTAGCCGTCCAGTAGTTTTGGACTACAACTCCCATGATTCCCTCACCACTGGCTATGCTAGGAAGAGCTGATGGGAAATTATATGGCAAAACATCAGGAAGGCCACAAGTTGTCTATTCCTTTGATTTGGGCTCCATTCATTAACAAGGGGGTGGGTAACAGAGACAGTATTTTTGTATATTTGCTGAAGATTTCAGTTCACCATTAATCAGAAGGAAGTCCTGCTGTGTTCAGCAACTCCCAGATAAGTGTATGAGATTCTGGACTAATATAATTTGGGGGTCTAGAAATGGAATTGGCACTTGTTTTGAAGATGCAGGTTGACAAGACAGAGAACATGAACATGCTAATATACAATCCCTGAAATATATTTGGTGAGATTACTTATAAAATCTGGAACAGCCATATCCCAATATCTATTAAGACCATTTTTCTGAACGATCAAGGGATTCTACACTAAGATGTAGAATTTTATACTGATTAAATTAGATGCCATCTACCATAAAAAAGCATAATAATAGTGCTGTTTCAGTCTTGGAACATGCACAATATATCACAACTGAAAGAAAACCATAAAACCATTCAGTTTCAATTTAGTTTATCATTTCAATACCAAAATCCTTACCCAATTTAATTAAGATAATTTAGTTTCTGCAAAAATAAAGTATCAATATGAATAATTTCATGAATTCATTCCCCTACAAAAGAGGAACATGCCTCCCCCCTCCCCATCCCTCAGCTGATACTTTAGTTTGAAAAACCTGAACAGTGGCATTCTTGCCACAGTAAACACCACTGTAGTCCAGAAAGAGCTCTCAATCTTGGTGCTGAAGAGTTGAGTTCTTAATGTTTTGATGCTGGTGTTTACAAATCAGGTCTTGTACAGGACATTCTTCTAAACTGCTACAAAACTGGAGTTTTTTCTCAAGCTGGCTCATACTGACCCTGTACCACTTTTGTAACTCTACATTTCTAGAGGGATTCATAAGGTTTTATACCAAACATTGTATTAACTAGTTAGAGGTATCACACAAAAGCCTAGGTAAGTACAAGAGGTACATCAAAAGTGGTGTGGAGAGGAAGAGCAACAACTCCCTTACCAGTGAACTGCCATAACATATATTTGCTGCCTTATTGTTACTAGAAGACTTTCAGGAACACTAAGCATGAAGATGCTACAGTATTTCTGCTGTAGACCCAACCTTAAATCTGGTTAAGAACATTAAGAAATGTTCATCCTGTTCTACTGATGCAGAGTAATACATTATACACAGCCAAGAGTGGCACACCAAACAATACAAAGCCAGTAAATGCAGAAAGTCATATTACAGAGTCCATTGCAAATGGTGCTGATTACACAGTGGAAGCAGTAACTACCACCCAGTAATATTGCTCATCTTTGCTGGCAGCATTTGACCCATTTCCCCACCCATACAAATAAAGATAGATGAGGCTGGGAAGGATGTAGATCAGAAGGTCTGAAAGTTCATTTCAAATGCTGTTATTAGTGGTCTGGAACACTACAATATGAACAAGACCCAATCCTGTCATTTAATCTTCTCATCTCTCAGTGTGTTTTCACGGTTACCTTGCTTATTTAATTCAACACCTGCCAATCAGCTTTAAGGATTACTTTAAATAAGTAACAAAGAAGATGACAAGGGGTCACCAGTGCTCAGGAGACAGTTGGAATAGAACACAGATTTTTCACTCAACAGAAATCCGTAGGTGTGCCTTGTCTCTGGCCACCACCACTTCAAGCTCATGCAAGGGCTGCCTTCTGGCTTGCTGTGAATCCATCCTACCACACAGCTCCTCTCCAAACAATTCAGAATGCCTTTCTAAGCTCCTACTTCTCTTATTACTATGAGCACACCTTCCTTTCCTTTCTGCGTTTTTGTACTAGGTCCTATTCCTCATTTTAAAAGTTCCATAGTACAGCGCCTGTGGGCTGCTTCATGTTACATTTTTATGTGTACAAGATATTTTATGTATGCTTAAAAATGATGTGTATCCATGACAATGCAAGTATGAGCTTGACCACAACTTTCTTTTTCATTTGCACATTAAGACAAGCATGGGTCTTTTGTATGATTGCCCTTGTTGGAGCTGTCCTAGTAAAAGTTGTAAGTTCTATATTTTAGAACAGCAGACCCCAACCTTTTTGGTACCAGGAACCAGTTTTGTGGAAAACAATTTTTCCACAGACCGGGGAGCAGGATGGTTTTGGGATGATTCAAGCACATTACATTTATTGTGCACTTTATTTCTATTGTTCTTACACTGTAATATATAATGAAATAATTATATAACTCACCATAATGCTGAATCAGTGGAAGTCTCCCCCTGACCTGCAGGCTTGCAGTCCAGACCTTACCTGCTTCCCAGTTCCCTCATCTCTCGCATGCACCCTCCCCGGCTTCTCCAAGCCACTTGCTGCCTGGCTCTGCTGCTGCAGCTGCTGCTGCTCCCTCCTCCGTTCAAGATCCAACACCCAAAAGGGCCCTAATGATTATCTGTATTTCCAGCCACTCCCCAACAGTGATGCTAGCTCTGGGGAGCAGCAGCAAATACAAATGAAGCTTTGCTTGCTCATCTGCCACTCACCTCCTGCTATGCAGCCCAGTCCCTAACAGACCACAGCCAAGCAGTGGCCTGCAGCCTGGGGTTGGGGATGCCTGCTTTAGAATATACAAAACTGCCCGTTTCCCTTCCATTCAGGTTCTTTCTATGGGAAAAGGAGCCTGACATCTGAAGTGCAATGCTTGGCAAATTGCTCTCAAATGCAGAGCACAGCCAGCAGAGGGATGATACAAGGCAACTAGCATGAATAGTCAAATACTGGGTCAGCTCATCATTGTCTTCCTGCAATGTCCTACCTCTTGACTGTAAAAAGCAAACATTGAAACATTGTTAAATTCCAAGCAACTTTTGTTCTTTTAAACTTGTGATGGCCTATGTCTGTAAACAATAAAGTATGTCTTACCCCACAGAATAGGCTCTACAGTGAGCTCTAAGCCACAATTGGTCAAACTTGCCGCAAGATTTCCTCCACTTGCTCTCAACCCATCTCCCTTCTCGGTTCATTGCCCTAAGCTCTGGTGTATATCATGGAGCCGGCCTGGCTCTGCCAGAACAAAGAGGGTGCTTAGATACAATCCTGTCCGCTGCCCAAGTCATTTCCCTGTTCCACAGGATTACCTGGGGTTCGACAGGAGTGCCTACCATATCAGCTGGGTACTCCCCCAAAGCTCTCTTGAATCCATCCAGATCCATCAGTCTCTAACAATTCTAATACTTCACACAGTGGTTGTTGTAAGGATGACATGGAAAGGAGGAGAAACTTGTAAGTCATCTTGGGTTCCTAGCAAGGCGAAGAAAGGTGAGGTATGAATGTAATGTAGTTAATAATAGTAATAACAGTCCCTTTGCCTGGCACAGCCTTATTTCCTTGTCTCAATCCCTATTAAAGTCCATTCTTGTGATGCAGCTTTCCTTGAATCATTAGATTGTGGCTTATCTATATGCCCACCACCATCTAACTAAATACACCCCAACCATGCAACCCAGATGTCCTGCATAACTATTTCCTTGTTGTGAATCACAAAAAAACAGGGAGGGCTGCACCAGTTCCAGATTAGTGCTGCTATTGCTAGCCATAAACAAACATTAAGAATAGTCATGCTGGATCAAAGTAACAGTCCATCTCATCCAGCATTCTGTTCACTCAGTAGCCAACCTGCTGCCTGTTGGGATCCCACATGTAGGGCATGAATACAATAGCACCCCTCCACTTGTGTTCCCCAGCACCTGATACTCTCATGCAGGAGGTAACATGTAGTCACCATGACTGCTAGCCAGCAATAGCCTTGGGAAGCAATCCTAAGGCCCCTGTAAATACAATACTGGGAATTCCTCACTCTGAGGTTGGAAACAGCATTCCTCCTTTGGGAGTCAGAGATTCAAGCTTCTTCCCTCTTTCAGGCAGTATGGAAAGAACCCTGCCAGCTGCCCACCTATGTTGAAAAAGCAACCCTTTCTGGGGAGCTGGGAGGGGGGATAGGTGTTTCAGTAAGTAGAGAGGATGCCAAAGAGGCCAGGATATGAGCTATTCTGAGGCCTCCCAGTTTCTTTCCCTCCCCTCTGATACATCATTGCTAGATGTGTAAAAAAGCCAATCTAGTTAAAAAAAATGCAGGTTGGGCAGAAGGGGAGGCTTTGTCCCTCCTACTCTCCACTGGATGATCAGAAGCCTCTGAGTTCAAGGGTGCACTCACAGGATTGTGTGTTTGTCCTCCATGAATTTGTCTGAACCTCTTCTGAAGCCATCCAAATTTGTGCCCATCACCACATCTAGTAGCAAATTTCATAGTTTACTTGTGTGCTGTGTGAAGAAGTACTTCCTTTTATCTGTTCTAAATCTCCCATTAGTCTGCTTCACAGGATATGTCCACTGGGTTCTAGCTTTATGAGAGGAAGAATTTTGTCTCCCTATCCACATTCTCCAGGCAATGCATAGGACTGTACATCTTATACAAAGATGAACCTGGGAACTATAGACCAGTTAGTCTGACATCAATCCCTGGAAACATTCTGGAGCAAATTATTTAAAAAATCATCTGCAAGCATCTTGAAAAAAAATAAGTGATTAATAGAAGCCAGCATGGATTTATCAAAAATGAATCCTGTCAGACTAATTAATCTCATTTTTTGACTGGGTAAGCTTTCAAATGGACAAAGGGAACACTGTGGACATAACCTACCTAGACTTTAGCAAAACTTTCGACATAGTGCCACACAACATTCTGATAAGCAAATTAGCAAAAACTGCACTAGACGGAAAAACTATTAGGTGGCTGCTAAATCGGTCACAAAGAGTGCTCATCAATGGCACATTCTCAAATTGGATGGAGGTAACTAGTGGGGTGCCACAGGGTTCAGTCCTGGGCCCAGTGCTCTTCAACATCCTAATAATTTAGATGAGGAAGTACAAGGAAAGATAATCAAATTTGCAGATGATACAAAACTGGGCAAAACAGCAAACACCCTAGAAGACAGAATGAAGATCCAGGGTAGTCTTGATAAACTCGAACACTGGGCTGAAACCAATAGAATGAAATTCAATAAGGACAAGTGCCAAGACCTCCACCTAGGAAAAAGAAACCAAAGGCATTGATACAAGATGGGGAATATGTGGCTCAACAGAACTGAACAAGAAAAAGATCCCGGAGTAATTGTGGACATTAGGCTAAACATGAGCCAACAATGTGATGGAGCTGCTGAAAGGGCAAATGCTATTTTGGGATGCATTAACAGAAGTGTTACTTCCAAATCATGAGTAGTAGTAGTTCCTCTATACTCCTCACTAGTCAGACCTCACCTGGAATACTGTGTCCAGTTCTGGGCACCAAGATTTAAGAAAGATGCAGGTAAATTAGAAAGGGTCCAGCGGAGGGCGACAAAAATGGCCTAGGGTTTGGAAACACTGCCCGATGAGGAGAGACTGGGGGAATTGGGCATGTTCAGCCTTGAAAAGAGAAGACTGGGGCGGGGGGAACTGGACCATAATATCCCTCTGTAAGTACCCCAAAGGCAGTCACAAAGAGGAAGGTTAAGATCTCTTCTTGCTAATGCCAGAATATAGGACACTGAATACTCCATTCAAGTTGCGGCAACCCAAATTCAGGCTGGACATTAGGAAAAGCTTCCTCACAATCGGAGCAATACAACAGTGGAACCAGCTGCCTAGAGATGTGGTGGGAGCTCCCACACTGGAGACATTCAAAAAGAACCTGGACATCCATTTGTTTGGGATGGTGTATCATGGTGTCCTGCAACAGCAGGGGGTTGGCCTTCATGGCCTCTTCCAATTCTTCTATGATTCTATGAACCTTTATCATGCTTCCCCTTTCTTCTAAGCTAGACTGCACACTAACAGTCCTCTGTGCTGATATTTCTGTCATGATATAAGCTTTTTTTGTGGGGGGGAGGGTGCGTCAAACCAGTTCAGGAGAGCACTTATTGTGGTTGGGGCCTCTCCCAATCTCCACACACATCCCCTATGTTCACATGCATGTAGTATTTCTAGATGGCCGCCAGGGTGACGAGATACATTGAAGGAAAGGTGTGTCTTCCATAGCCGTATGTGCGTGTGGAAAAGAGAATTTCCTGCGCTCCTAGGGCAGGGGTGTGTCGCCAAGCCCCTTTTGCAGATGCTGACGAGAAGATGCCGCAGGCGCCCCGTCCTCCGCTGCCTGGAGCCACCGTCCTCCTCCTGCCGCGACCCACAGAGAGCAACCCTTCAGATCCACCCCGGGACAGTGGTGGGTGACACACTCTTCGACCCGCCCTCCCCGCGGACGGCACACAACTCTTCCCCCAGACTCCCGGCGTTATTCCACCCCGTCATCTGTCCTGCCAACCTCCACAAGGTGGGCTCGGCCGGTCTCTCACTCCCGCTGTCTGAACTTAGGCAGCCCTAGGCGGCGAAGAGGGAAGGTAGGGACAAGCCACCAGGCAGGTATCCCCTGCCGCGGCAGCCGAAAGAAGAGCCGACTAGAGCGGCGCCGGCTGCGTCTCCGACTCACCTCCGCGGCGCTTTGCAGCCACCGGTGCCCCGGACTCCTGGCGCGAATACCTCCATGTTTGTTGTGTCTCCCGGAGCCCAGACGTAACCCCGGTCCTTTCCTTGCGAAGTCCCGCGAGAGCTCGACAACTCGCTTTCCAGTGCGCGCGGCACGGGCACGCCCCCCGAAGAGAGTCCTTAAATGAGAAACATTGCTCCAAGAGGTCTATGTAGTCACATTGCTGGTTCTCAGTTGCAGGAGGCGGGATAAGAACAGAGGAGATACAAAAATCAGGATAATCCAGCATTCATGTAATACTGTCCGAGCTGCAATATTTGTAAATTTCCCCGGTGGGCTGCTTGTTGCGGCCCTCCAGATGTTTTGGCCTACAATTCCCATCATCCTGAGTCAGTATACCCAATGTCGGGGATGAAGGGACTTGTACAGCAAAACATCTGGAGGTCCCCAAGTTGCTTTAACCCCTGAATTAAAGCAAGGCTTCAGGATTTGCTACCCAGAGGGAAACAGAAGTGATCTGACCTTCTACTACTCCTGCACTACCAGAGGAGGGTTCTAACGGGAGCCAGAAGTTAGTACTGTGGCGTGCGTTTGCTTTCTTTTCTCTTTGAATCTATCCAGTGAAATCTGGAGGAAGAGCGCCTGTTTCGCTCCGGGCGGTGAGGAGGCGGGCAAGTTGGCGTTTGCTGGAACGGGAGGTTGCCAACGATGGCGGCGCCAGGTGTACTGTCTTTGCTGAGGCGCTGCGGGAAGGTAAGCGAATACAGTTCTGCTTTTGGGGGCCAGAGTAGATGAGTCCTAACGGAGATCACCTGCCTGGAGTGCAGAAGGTCCGCGGGTCGGTCCCTGGCACCCTCCATTAAAGGAAGTGGCAGCGGGTGATGGAATAGCATCGTCTTGAGAGCTGCTGCCAGTCAGGGACGACAGTCCCAGGGCAGATTTCTGTCGTACACAGGGTCTCATTCTTTTGCGGGTGAGGGAGGCGGCAAATACGTTTGCTGGAGAGGATCTGGTCAGGGAACAGCGTTTACGCGGCTGCTTGGTGATCCGAGTCCTGGCAGCTGATTTGTTGAAATGAGGGGGCGTGGCGGGAGAAAGCAGGACAAGGACTGTTGGGTGTCAAAGTTAACAGAACACGTGTCTGCGATGCATTAGGCCCAGCTTTGCATGGGCTGCAGTGGCCCTTAGTTTGCACCAGCGAATCCCGCAAGCAAAGTTGCGGAGCTGTTAAGAACTAGGCGTGTTGCGTCCATCTACTGGCGCTACCCCTATCGTGGTAGATCCGTAGAGGCCCCTCTCCCCCTCGCGGGAGGGATCTGTCCCTGCCGTGTCGCGCAGAGGGACTGCTTCTCAGCGGTGGGAAGAGGCAGACATAGACCTGTGATCGCTTTCTCCTGGCTTTAAATCGCGCTCTGCAAATCTATGCCCCTGTTTAGGTTGAAATTTTTTTTTTTTTTTAGGTTGAAATTTTTTATTTAAATAAAAACATACTACAAAGGTACAAAAAGGCCCAAAAATTGCAACATTACAAAAATAGAAAGTACCCCATCCGTTATTTACATCCGTTCAAAATGCCAAATGTACACAGATTTACAAGATTCCCAGGCTTTACGCATCAAATGTACAAAAAGAACTTTGTATAGACTTTTCCTGATAGCTTCATGCCATGTGTCTGAGCAGCATGTATGAGTGATTTACGGACATTACGTTATCGGGGCATGCGCCCCACTCAACCACGGCCATAATTTCCTCCACCTACTGGGCGGCATCCTCCCTTTTTCCTCGCGGCTCAACCAAAAAATCTTCTCTTGGACAAATTTGACTGAGCCGGCCACGTCAGCCACCTTTTGTGTCTTGATCTCTCTGTGGCGTTGGAGGGACAGCGCCAACAGAACGTACAGATTTATCAGCCTAATTGTGGACCACGGTACAGTATGCCCCTGTTTAGGGAGGTCTGCAACCTAGTGACTGAAGATGGTACTGCAAAGTTTAGTCCGAGTGTGTGGCATTTAAAAAACCTAATAATTGGGGTCTCTTTATTATGCTTCCAGGTTTCAAAAGTCTATGTTTCATGGTCTCGGAACTGTGTAGCTGACAAACGGTTTAAACCAAACAAGAAAAATCAGAATTTAAAGTTTCGGGTCAGGCAGGTGCTGCTTTTTTCTACCCTCTCCTCTTAGAGCAGGGTCACTTGTGCTTAGTTGATTACTAACAATGTAATGATGGGAAGAAGTGGCAGATCTGCTGAAGCTTTGCTGGCTAGTGCTGGTCACAGCAGAACGTGGGGGATGGTCTCATGTTCCTTTTTGACCCTGCAGTGGTATGCTTGGGGAAGAAAAGAAACTTCCTTCTTGGTTTCAGGAGGGAAAATTCTTGTGCCAGCATACTGAGGAGAGTGACCCTGGGACCATTCAGAGGAGCAGAGGAAGTTTTGATCAGTTGGATCCAAGGCCAACTATGCCCCAACCAATTAAGTAAAATAGTAGAATATGATAGAACTGAAGACTGCAGATAACATTTTCAAAAGCTAATGAAATAGAATGAAACTACCAACATCTTAGCAAGTCAAATGCTTGCTAGAAGATAAAAGACTTTTTTAAAAAATAAGTTTTATTTGAAATTATAATCCTAAAATAACAAAAAGAAAACTGCAAACAACATCCATCATCAAAAACATTGAGCCTGCTGGGTCAGCCCCCACACCCTTCTTTTTCCATTTATGATAACTTAAAAACATTTAAATCTAAGCCAAGTCCCGTTTCTCTAGCCAATGATGAAAAGAGTCCCAAGTTTGATAGAAGTCAGTATCTTCTTTCTCCTTCAGTGATAAAGTCAATCTATCCATTTCTGCACAGTCCAGAATCTTTTTTAGAATCAGTTCATCGGTGGGTAGTTCCTCACTTTTCCAGTGTTGAGCGAATGCAATCCTTGCCGCAGTGATTACATGTAGTATCAAATACATTTCTTGTTTACTAATGTCCTCCAGTATAATGCCTAATAAAAAAACTTCAGGTTTAAAAGCAAAGGATTTTTGTAACATTTCCTCGAGCCATTTATGTATTTTAATCGAATACTTTTTCACATTATCGCAAGTCCACCACATATGATAAAAAGTACCCAATTTATGTTTACATTGCCAACATCCATTTGACATATTTGGAAACGTCTTCAATATTATATCTAAAATTTTGTGCCCATGTTATCATAGTTGCCTTAACTGTTCATCTTCCATTTTCCTGTCAAGTAAGAAGTCATACAATCTTTTAATCATTTTCTCATCTGATTTAAGCATCGCTTGATCAAACCCTGTTAAGTCCTTATAAAAACCCCACGCTTTACAATCTTTAGCATATCTCGATTGTATCTGCACCTTATGCCACCAAGAGATATTAGATCCCTGTTCTTGTGTTTCTTGACTCAATTTCAGTCCTCAGTCCTTATCCAAAATATCATCATATCTTATAATCCCTTCAAAATTCAATGCATTTGGATACACAAACGCTTCCATGGGTGAAAACCATCTTGGTAATTTATTTTATAGTTTTATCTTTAACTTTTCCCACACCGACATTAATGATTTTCTAATATAGTGACTTAAAAAAGATCCATGTGACTTAGCCTTCTCATACCACATATAAGCGTGCCAGCCCATTTGCAAATCATGCCCTTCAAGATACAAAATTCTCTTATTTCTTAAAGTTATCCATTCTTTTAGCCATGTCAAAACAGAAGCTTGATAATACAAGATCCAATCAGGGAGACCAAAACCCCCATTCTCTTTAGCTTCCTGAAGTATTTTTAATATAATCCTTGGTTTCTTCTTTCTCCATATAAATCTTGAAATTTGAAAATTTAAATCAAGATAAAAGACTTTACCTGCCATTCAAGAGACCATCAAGAGAAGAACAAAATTAATCTCCCTAGTAAAGGAATTCCAAAGCTTATGCATAAGTTTCCTCTTTAACATCCTGTATCTTAATAGATTTCCTTCTTGCAACCCAAGATTCTTGATGAAATGCTTGTTAACCACATCTCCAATGCAACTATATACTTGGCTACTCATAAATAAGCTCCACTGAGTTAAGTGGGATTTATTCCCAGATAAGTGAGTATAAATGCCACAGCATTACCTGAGTCCGCTGTTACTCCATATAGCATAATAAAACAGCAGTGGTAAGGAATATGTGACCGCCTTCAGATATTGTTGGACCACAGCCCCCATCTTCCCTAGCCAGCAAAGTGATGAGGAATGGTGGGAGTTTCAGTTTAGCAACATCTGGGGAGCCATATGCTCCTTGTCACTGATCTACAGAGATGTCCACTTTCTAGAGCTTTCAGGAGAAAGTTGTTTTCTTTAATATTGTTCCCTACCCCTCTTAAAGTCTTATTTGTCCACAGCTAAGATGGAATCTGCCTCTATATGCAAAAGTTTGGATGACCCAACCTTGTATCTATAAATCTTTCAAATCAGAAGCTTTGCCAAACCTAGCCAAAAATGGAATGACTTGTGTTCCTCTTCAGACATTTACAGAAGAGGAGTTAATGATTAAAGAAATGGGTAATGTATCTGATGTTTTAAATTCTGTTTACATTCTTTGAGCAAAATCATTTGAAACTAAATCTAATTTTTTCAGCAAGCTTTGTGAAAAAGAGGTTTTTTATAATAAAAGATAGAAGAGCACAGTTTTCTTCTATAGCAGTAATTTCATGTTTTCTTCACACTTGTTTGCTCATTTTTGAAATCTGTTTTGTGTGTATATTAAATGGCATTTTAAAATACCTATGTACACTATTTCTGCTGTAATGCAAGGGGGAAGAACCATTGGAGTTGCTTTCTCCCATTACACTGGGTAATAGTGGCCACTCTCAATGGCAAATCTTGGTCAAAAAACCAAGTCCAACTAAAGTTATTGATCTACACTTCTGACATTGACATCTGTTAAGTTTCCAGTTAGATTGCATCTTGTAATGACTAAAAGACAGCATAAATATAAAATACATAAGCTTAAGAATTATGTTCTTCTGTCTTTTTTATAGTAAAAAAGTTTGCTGAGGAGCGAGTTGCACCATTAGTACAAAAAATGGATGTTGAAGCAAAATTGGATGAATCTTTATTACGAGAGCTATTTGAACAAGGGGTTTGTATAATTTTTTTCTGATATGTTTAAGAATGGGATATACAAATGTTCTCTTTGTGCATTGAGTACTGTGCTAAGATACTGGATTTGCCTATTTAAAGTGTGCATGTAAGCATATAAACACATCTATATTATACAGCATTATATTCCAAAGTATGAATGCTGTAATTGCAAAGTGAGCATAAAGAGTAGGTGCTTTTGTGATGTTTATTGCCTACTTAGGTTTCCTCACCGTGCTTGTTTAATTATTTTGTTCATAGCACAAAAGCAATAACAAAGTCAAGATTTATTTATTTATTATTTTAGAATGCATATACAGCGACCTACAACCCAATTTAGAGCTCTCTGGGTAGTGTACATTATAATGCAGCTCTATATTGCATAAAACCAAAACCACATTGTCAAATAATAAATGGCTAAAACAGCATCCAGGGGTTATAAAAAAGAATGCAAAGGGCAGATGTCAATGAAACAGAAATAACCATATAAATGATAAAATGAATAGATTAAATAAAAGTAGTATTGAATTAAAATTACCAAAGCAAGTAAACTGGACAAACTCATGCAGCTTCTTGTTTTAGTAAGTTATCTTCTTTGCACTTCTCAGAGCTTTAAAAGGTTCTGGCAATTTGAGCTGCTGCTGGAAAATTTTCAGCCCTCACTGTAAAAATTTTACTATAGTCTGCTCAAAATCCACACACACACACACACACACACAAAAAACATAGGAAGCCTACCAGCTCAAGAGGTCCTCCCAAAAATGCATCCTGGTTTCCTTGTACTAAAGCAATGACAAAGATACTGCACTGTGTCCTTGATTTCTCCAGAGCTACAAATGCAGGTTGGCTGAGAGTTTTCACTGTACTTCCCATCCAAATACATTGTCAGCACAGTTGGGAGATGGAGGGCTGTGGAAACCTTTCTGAGGGTCACAAAGTTAAATCCAGGAAATGTTTTGTGAATATTGTCTTCTCTTAAACAAATTGAACAATGTTGCAAACTTGGCGTTGGCTAGCAAGAAAAGTGTAATGGCACTCAGCTTCAAAAGTTCTATCTCCAATGCTGCACTTATTCAAGTTAGCTAGAGAATTGCAGGTGTAATCAAATTAGACCTGAGAGAGCACTAGACAGTGCTATGCCCAGCTACCTTATTGCCCAATTTTTTATTTTTGCCCAAATTCCCAATATTAAAGCTCAGTAGACTTCAGGGAAGCACTTTAGCTAGATATTTGCAATTTGGGTCAACCAGGGAACTACAGTTGCAACACCCAGAAGATACGATTGCTTTAGCAGTCAGTTGTGCGGGGAGATTTACTGTCCCTTGGGGCTTTTCAGCTGTGACTTGAGGAAAACAGTGCCCCCCAGATATTTGAAACTAGGACATTCTTCAGTTGTGTGCTCATCTAGATGTTCTTGATGTCGCTATTTCATTTATGAAAAAATAACCTTGGTTTTGGAGTAATTTAGAACCAGCTTCTCTCTTCTGCAAACCAAATTAAGTCAGTTTAAAATTCTTAGGCCTGCTAGAGTGGCCAAGAGGAAGATCTTCTTATCTACATGTAGTAATATTTCTACCTTTTTGAGAGAACCAGCTTCTCTCCATTTGAGTCGTGGATGGAGGAAAATAAGTCAGGGACTTAAATCTGACACTAGACTGTTTGCCCTACTTAGGTAATTTATGCAAGTTGCTACAGGTAAAGTAGATCTTAGGGGAACGTATTTGCTGACTTAGGGATAAATAAGTGCTGGCTTTGACAGGCATTAAATTCTTTTATTTAATAAGTTTTATTAATGGAAAGAATGTTTTCAATATTATGTAACTCTAATTTCACGATTTGCTTCCTACAGTAGCAAAAGCAAATGTGTAGGATCACAGTGTTGTACTTGCTGTTGCTTCTAACTGTGTTTTGGAGTCTGGCATTTAAACCACAATTGGTAGACTCTTCCCTACTTCCTAACAGGAGTTTGCTCTCTCTCTCTTAGTTAATGGGTATTGATCTTGACTCAGAATATGGCGGAAATGGATCTTCTTTTTTTTCCACCATTCTGGTAGTTGAGGAATTAGCCAAGGTTGATCCATCTGTATCACTTGTATGTGAACTCCAGAATACATTCATCAATAAAATGTTTACAACATATGGCACAGAAGAACAAAAAAGAAGCTATTTGCCAAAGCTGGCAAAAAACATGGTAGGTGAAATTTGGTGGTAAGTTGAATGTAGAGTTGAATAATTTGTAGTATTTTCTTCTTGATAAGGAATTAACTGCATGATCTTGTGCAGATTTTCCATGCTCCAGTTATATAAAGCTTATTTTCAAGTAAGCATGGCTAGGCACATTTGCTAGGACATTTGAATTAAGGAATATTTGAATCTCAGTGGGTCTCAGATTTAATTAATTCTTTCACTTTAACTGGGATAAACTATGTAGTGATTAATTTCTTAGACACCAGACCATCCAATCATTTGAAGCCAACATTTCTGGAGTGAACTTGTAAAATTGTTTTCATTAAAAACATAATGGCTTACATCAAAGGCCAGATACAGTGCTCTCCCTCTCCCGTCAGTGTGGTGCACAGCAGTGTCACTGCTGCTGTAGCACAGTTTTCCCTCCATTGTGATACTGGGAAAGGTAGATTTGTGACATAGTTTTGGTAAAGCAAGTGAGCTGTAACAGCTAGAAAACTGAACTATTTGTTTTCCAACCATGGGAATGCCATGAAATAATGGCTTTGTTTTTAATTGGAATGGTATACAATTGTTTAAGAGACTATCTTATATAAATAATTGGCTAGCTGGCTTGTGTACTGTGCGATTAAACATGTCCTCTCAGTAACATTATTAAAAACCTCCCTGATAGATGTTATGAAGAAGTTTAAATAACACATTGTATGTAGACTCCTCAAATGGAATTGGCAAGAATGTTCTGTCATTCACATGACTGAGAGAGGATGTATGGGTATATTCTGGATCCTCTTTGAACCCAAATGTTTTAATCCACTTTTGCTGTTTGCCATCACACATTGTGAAATACTTGCTTACTCATCCTATTGTTTTGTCCCAAGATGATGGCTATGCATCATGCATGTTCCAGGGATAGCAAATTGATATAGGGCACAATTTTATGCATGTATACGCAGAAGAGTTCTTAGGTCCTACAACTCCCAGCATGCCCCTTCTCAGTCTAAATGTATCTAGGGTTGCACCCTTGCAGTGCTATCCTATGCATATCTACTTGGAAACAAATTCCATTGAGCTCATTAAGAATTACTTGTAGGCAAGTGTGCTCAGGATTATTCCTTTAACCCTTCTTCCATTTCCTCTTCCAGTCCAGTAGTCACTGTATGTGTTGAGGCATGCCTTGAAATTTAGGGAATATTGTCCATTGGTTAAACTGTTTATACGTCACAAGGATCATTACAGGAAAGTTTAATACCAGTGCAGTACAATAGTTTTGGCCCTAGTTGTGAACACTACCTAGAAGACTACCCTGGACAAAAAATCCTGGCAGAATTTTCTTAGAGAGCTCAAATCCTAAAATTATATACTTTCTCACAATACTACTCATGTATTGATGTCTTTTATGGTATTGAGTTCTCCAGTTTATAAATTCTCCAGTTCTCCAGTTTATAAAAATAAGATCACCCCAGAGTTTGGTGTGCAGTGTTGTTGAAAACAATTAGAATTCTTACCATTTTAATGTACACATTAAGAGCTTTTGGAATTAATCAAAATATGCAATGACCATATTTGCAATATATAAAAGATGGTGCCACTAGCTGTATTAGAACAACACACTTGAAAGCCAGTGTGGTGAAGTAGTTAAAGTGTTGGATTTAGACAGGAAATCTGGGTTCCAGTCCAACTCAGACAAGAAGCTCACTGGGTAACTTTGGGCCAGTTGCTGACCCACCTCCTTGCTGTGAAATAAAAAGGAGAGGACTAAGACTATATATGCTTCTTTTTAGTTCCTTGCAAGAGGAAAAAGGCAGGATATAAATGTAATAAATGTTCGAAATGGCTACCTTTCATCTCTTAGCATTATATTGATAGTTAATTGTGTTTAAGCCCTTTGTTTTTGAATCTTACAAATTATCTTGACACATTGCATGGTCTACCATTAAATACACTGTTGAAAAAACTGTTGTTCCCTTAATTACATTGTTGTACCTAACTTTGAAGCAAACAAATTACTCTACATTGAAAGCTGGTGTCTTGACTTTATCTTCAATGCAGATGGGTAGCATTTGCCTTACGGAGCCAGGATCTGGCAGTGATGCATTTTCCTTGAAGACTCATGCTGAGAAGAAGGGGGACTACTATATCATCAATGGATCAAAGATGTGGATTAGCTTAGCTGAACAAGCAGGGGTGTTTTTGGTGATGGCAAATGCGAATCCTTCTGCAGTAAGTAGTTAGAACAGTGGCTGTTTGGTTTCATGAAGCTATTATTGCATGAAGAGTGATGATGGGATATAAGCTTAACCTTGTAGCTTGCTTACTCTGGCTTTCTTGTCTCTTGCACATGCATGCTCATGTGCATACACATCCACATCCACACACACTTGATTGGTGCAAATTCTTCCCTTGTTTGGAAACATGGTAGTAGCAACAGAAAGTAAGGTGCCTGGAACATCTAGACTATTGTAATGTGCAAGGAATTGTGTCATCAGCATTTTCAGAGCATGCTAAGCTGGGCTACAAAGCCACTACCAGTTGCAGCCAAAGAGAGCTGCTTCTTAGAGGAGCGGCAAGAATGAGTGCTGCCTCTGTTCCCGTCTGTGCCATGAGGGACCTGAGAAGCATGGTGGCCCTTGGCTTCCTGTTCCATCGCTATATTATCTGGGTGTGTACAAATTGAGCAGGAATGGCAACTTGCAGGCCAAAACATTTGGAAGGCCAGAACCCTCATAATCCCCCACCATTGGCTATGCTGCCTAGGGCTGATGGGAGATGTAGACTGACATTTCTGGAGGACCACTAGTTGCCTACCCCTGCACTAGATATCTGCAGCAAGCCTCCTTAGATATAAACCAATGAAGAAAAACCCCAGTGAGAGCAAAACCCTGCCACTGAATAGCATTGGGAGAAATGTTGTGGGAAGGTCCCATAGATTTGAATGGATCTTGATTATGCTTCACCAGGGGCTGACTAAAGTGGGTTTTTAAAGTCTTCAGATATTTTCTTACCATTATGGTTATTGACACATGCTGATGAGGGCAGTTAATATTTTATATATGTATTTTTCCTTTTTCAGGGATATAAAGGAATTACGTGCTTCATAGTAGACCGTAACACAGAGGGCTTACATGTTGGAAAGAAAGAGGATAAGCTGGGAATCAGAGCAACATCTACATGTCCTGTAACTTTTGAAAATGTAAAGGTACAGTAATCTGTTTAAAGCCTTCTGTGCAATTTAGATGTGCCTTGATAATAATATGGAGCATGTAAATGGGTTACAGTTGTATCACCATGAGTTTGGAAGTACTGGCATAATGCAGGCTTGGTTTCACTGGCTTTTTTCTTCTGTTTTGGGCTTCTTGTATGCACTGCTAAATATAACCCTAAATGGAGTTGAATCTCACTGGAGCCATATTTTAAAACAGAAGATCCAATGTTTGGGCCTAATCTGGCCAATGTATTCTTTTGCGATTCTTCCTGCGTGTGGGCTGTTGGCTTCGAGTGCTGATTCCTGGAGGAATCACCTGAGAAGATGCCCCCTTCATGAGCGTGGGGTGGCTTCAGCATTGGGACTCATCTACGCATGGAAGTGTGGCCCCTTTTCTGAGCGCAGCTGAGTCTGAACATCTTTCACCTCTCATCCCTCTGCTTCCTCCATTGGAGATAGCGGAGATGTGGGGTAGCCTGGATCCCTTTCCCTTTGCTTGGAAGAAGCAGAGTTCCATGCCTCCTTCCAGGACAATGAGAAATGAAAAAGAATAAAGGGGGTAGCATCAGGAGGAAGAGTCACAGCCTCTGGCATCCTCCATCCAGTGGTGGGCCTGGGGGAGGGCAGTCTGCCCCCCATCATTAAACAGTTCTCCACCCCTGTCTTAAACCTTTGTTTGAGGCCCAAATGTAAATATTTTATCACCCAGATGTAACACAGTTTTTATTTGTTTCTGCTTTGGAATGCAACATCATAACTTCAGTACATGTTTGGCATTCTTAAATAAAAGGACAAAGACTAATCGACTAATTTTAATTTGTCAGGTTCCAGAGAGCAATATGCTGGGGCAATTTGGACGGGGCTATAAGTATGTAATTGAAATGCTCAACACAGGAAGGATTGGAATAGCAGCACAGGTGAGTAAGGCTGTAAATACTTAAGTCTAGTACAGACATCACATAGAACGTATAAGCTTCTGATTGCTACAACATCTCAAAGAGCCATAACAAAACCTTTTATATCTGCAGTTAGAGGGATTAGAATCTGGCTGTTGGGTTGTGTACTTGCTCTGTGCATGCCCTTCTCAAATGCTATGGGATTATGGACTTTAAAGCAGAGGTGAGCAAGCTGCATAGCCACCTTTCCTACGGCTCATGGAAGCTGTGTCAGATTCTGCTCCAGCAGGAAGAAAAAGGGTATTTTTTAAAGTGTTCCATATCTGGAGCCGCCTTCACCACCAAGGCACAGAGAGAAGAGGCGTGAAGCTGCGCTTTCAGAAGGCACTGCCCTCCCCACTGCAGCCTCATCCTGTTTCCCTACTAGTCAGCTCTTTCAGTAAATCGCAGAGCGTTCCTTTCCCCACCTTCTCCCCAAGCAGCCTCTGGGCTTGAGGGCCAATGTGGGCAGGGCTGGCCGGGGGGTCCGTCACTGCTGCATTTGTTCCAATGAGCTTCAGAGCATTTACCAGGGTTGGGGGTGCTCAGTAATGCTCAGTTTATAGTAAGGTTTGCTCGAAATGTAAAAGGACCCAGACAATTGACAAGCCAACATACTAACGTTTGTGGTGGCGTTGTTATTCCTTCACAGATGCTGGGACTAGCGCAAGGATGTTTTGACCGCACTATTCCCTATACAATGGAGAGGAAACAGTTTGGAAAAAGTATATTTGATTTTCAGGTAGCTATTGATCAGCACGTTCTAGAAGTGCCTCTAAATGTAAAGGAGGAAAGGCTGATGGCCAGCGATGATGTCCTCTGACATAGCCAAGCTGTTGTAGGCTACACTATTGCAACTGCTGTCTTATGGCTAATTCTGGCTAGAAAGGGTTAGTTGATTTGAAGCCCCTCTCTCAAGAGTTAATACATTTGCCAATATAGCTATAAGAAGACTATTCTGTAACCTGAGAGGTGCTTCTCTCTTGGTTATTGACTGACCTGAACAATTAACTGAATTGTTTCATGATTATTCTGCCATTTAAAACCTTAGTAATAACTCAGCTAACAATGTAATGCTCACATGTTTGGCAGAGACAGTATCGAAGGCCATAGGATTTTCCAGAGTCCCAGCTCTGCCATCAGAAAACAGCTCTGACCTTGGCGCTGTGACTGCATCCTCGGGATGCCCTTTGCAGAGTGGTGTCAGAGGAAAGGGGCGTTCCAGGATGCAGGGAGTGGAGGAGACCAGTGCCACCAAGGTACAGTGTGTCCTGGCAGCAGCACCTCAATCTCCTCCCCTCCCTCTTTGAAGTGCTGCAGGTAGCGAGCCAAAGTCAGCTGTCCCGCTGCTTTGCAGAGTGTGTGGAAATATCCGTTGCCTCTCTGCATAGTAATCTTCTGAGTTCAGAGGGTTGTGGGCATCCCTTTAGGATTCCACCCGTAACATGAGTTTATAAAGGGTAATGATACCAATGTTTTCCTGTTTCTCAATGATTACTTTTAAGCTATCTCCTGGCCATGTGGGCTGCAATTCTATGCACATTTACCTGGAAGAAAGTGTCACTGAACACAGCTGGGTTTATATCCAAGTAAACATGCAAAGATTGAGGTGACATGAACTCACGAGATCAGAAATGGAATATACTGTTAGTAGCCAAGAAGGGAAGGTTGATTTTGTTTTGTCCGTTCTTTGTTCAATGTGGTGCTTTCTTCTTACAAGGGAATGCAACATCAGATTGCTCATGTGCTTGTACAAATAGAAGCTGCAAGGTTGCTCACATATAATGCAGCCCGACTTGCAGAAATTGGAAAGCCATTTATAAAAGAGGCAAGCATGGCTAAATATTACACAGCAGAGGTAAGCTGGATTTATTTTTTCTTTTCATTTTGAAGCATAATAGAAGGGGAGTTACAGTTTTATTTGATGTTTACTGTGTATGTACTTGGTTTCCTCCAGCGCTCCTCCCCCTCCCTCCTCCTTCTCAAGAGAAATAATAGTTGGGTTCACATAATGAGGGAAAGAAAGGAAGCCAGGCTAATTGCTTTTCCTCACCCCATGCATGTCCATTGTATGCTGCCTCATTTCCATCATTGCCCACACCAGGTTTGGGTTGCCATCTTGTCCAAACTTGGTAAGGTGGAAGGAAGAATGGTTTGGAAGCCACCCCGCTGTCTTCCCTTGCTGGGTTTGGATGACATGGCAAGCAGTCTCTGGGTCAGGTAATTATGGGAATGAGGAGGTACACAACCAGCATGCATGGGCAAAGGAAAGATGCCACCATGGCACCTTCTCCTTCCCTGGTTGTATGAATCCACTCAATAATGAAACCAAATACTAAATTTTAAACCTGTTTGATTAGCATCAACATTTTAGGAAGGAAAAAACTATTTTCCATTCTGAAGGATGAAAATTATATTGAAAAGCTAGGTTGAAGCATGCCATTATCACCAGATTTGCCACTTGAACGAAGATGCAGACTTTTTTCTCCCTCCAGGTGAAAAGGTCAGATTCCTGGTACTCTAGAATATTGACCACATATTAAAGTATATACTGTCTTTGTGTCTAGATGTCACTTTAAGTGTGCCTGCTGGGTTTGTTTGCTTGCTTTTTTAGTTTGTTTATTTGTTTGTTTGTTTGCTTGTTTGTTTATTTATTTATTTTTGGATTTATATCCTGCCTTTTTCCTACAAAGGGCTCAAGGCAGCTTACACCATTCTCTCCTCCATCTTATCCCCCTGTGAGGTAGGTTGGGCTGAGAGTCTGTGACTGGCCCAGAGTCACCCAGTTGGCTCCATGGCTGAGCAGGGACTAGAACCCACATCGTCTGAGTCCCAGTCCCAGGCTCTTAACCACTACACCACACTGGCTCAGAACCGCTGCTGTATTGAAAACTGCATTTGAAAGGCTCACCATTCAAAAGCAATTTACCACGAAGGAATGGAGACAGCAGCAAGCCCTAAAGAGCCTAGGTTGTTCAGAACTGATTACATGGTTCTCAGGCCACTGGTTTGGATACAGAAAGCCTCTCAGACTTCCTCTACCCTTTCTGTGTCCTGCCTGCCCCAGTCTGATGCAGACTTGAATGTGCTTCAACCCATTGGAACGCCACAAGTCTTTTCCACTCCAAATTGTGCCTGCTGTGTGAGAAGCTACTTCAGAAGTCTGAATCAGGGGGCTGACATTTGAAATCCCACTGCCTGAATGGAAGATGCTGACTAAGATTAATGTCTGATTGCTTCAGGGACATCTAGAAGTGCAAACCACCAAAAGTTGTTCCAAAGTGGGATGTTTTTGTCTTTTTGCAAAGAGGCCTCCTGGCAGATGTTGCCATGATTGCTGTTGCATCCTCTGGCAACAACAGAAATGTTGATTTTTTAAAATTTATTTATTTATTTTTTGGACGGGCTTTTAGAAATGGCTTTGAGATTGGAGTAAAGATGCAGAGAGTTCATTGAAAAGGTGTGGAAGTGGAGGGCAGACAGGGAAAGGAAATCAACAATTTCCCTTAATTGCTATCCAAAATTCAAGGATGGGCAAAGAAAAATAAATTCTCCTGTCTCTAGATGCTGCTTTTTAAGTTATTCATAAAATGTAATTAATTCCTTTTCAGTATCAATTACGTGTTAATAACCGACTGCTCTGTGAAATGGTTGAAACTGGCATGCTGCTTAATGCTTTAAGAAGAGCACCATGCCGTTCTGGGCTGCCTTATGATTGACAGGTGTTTTGCAGCCTGCAGGACTTTCCTCCCATGCTGCTTCCTAATTAGCTCTTAACTACTTCTGTGTGTCTTCAGTAAGAGATTGAATACCCCTGATGTACAGCACATTTGTTTGTTTATTCGGCGTTAATTCCCGCTTAGTGTTATTTTATTTATTTATTTATTTAAAACATTTCTATCCCGCCCCATTTGCCGAAGCCTCGGGGTGGCTCACAACATAAATTAAAATATAATACATTAAAAATATAAAACAAATTAACAATATAAAATAAGTCGCCCTGGCCAGATAAAATAAGCAAATAACGTTAACAATTAAAATGGCGTTTAAATAAAAAGGTCTTTGCCTGGCGCCAAAAAACAAATAACGATGGTGCCAGGCGGACCTCTCTGGGGAGCGCATTCCATAGATTGGGTGCCACCGCAGAGAAAGCCCTCCTCCGAGTACCTACCCTCCTAATTTCTTTCATGGAGGGTTCCCGGAGAAGGGCCTCTCCTGCAGATCTCAAGATTATGTTGGAAGAGCTTTATGTTGCTTAACAAATGGAATGGCCCATATTGAACTTGTCATCATCTTGGTTTGTATTTTATTTCCTTAAGCATTACTTCTGCTCTCTGTAGTATTCATATTGAAATTAATTTGACTCTATAATCTATCATAGTGGGTGGATTATACTAGCCTTGCACATGCTGGCTCATTTCCCTAATTACTCTCCCTGGATGAGCTTGTCACTACATACAGATCCAGTGAGGGTGTTTGGGTGGGGTGCTGAATAAGGCACCAAGCCACCCTGCAGCAGAGTTGACCAGCACAGCTCCCCATGCTCTCCGGCGTCACGGGGAACATCAAGCCATGCCCAGTGAGAGGAATTAGGGAAGTGGGACAATAAGCATCCAGCATGCACATGGGTGGGTATATCCACACATGGGTGAATGACCATGCCCACTGTGTACTCATGCTGAAAGGCATGACAACCAAATGCTAGGTGTGCGGTTACATTTCTTGGCATCTCATGATCAGAACAGCATAAAGTGAGAACTCTTGCCTGCTGAATATTTTGTAGGTTGCAACTCTAACTACAAGTAAGTGTATGGAGTGGATGGGTGGAGTTGGCTTCACAAAAGATTATCCTATTGAAAAATATTACAGGGACTGCAAGATCGGTAAGTAGCCCTTTCTTATGGATGATATGTTGCACATGGAAACATTATTCTTTCAGATCTGGAGTCCAGTGATCAGGAAAATAATCGGAGGGGGTCATTTCACATTGCTATTGTTCCTCTGATACAGATATTCAGTTTTTGTCAGTTTTAACCTGCACTGTTAGTAACACCTGGTTCCTGACTTTTCCAGTTGTGAAACTGCTACCGTGCCGTATTTTGTTAATCGCATACAATTTCAGTATAGGTTAGAAGTTACGTTTTCCACAAGCAGCTGTGTGGGCAAACCAGTGCAATTGGCCATGCCCTCATGGCTGTGTCACTCGCCGTTCGTCTCCACCTACAAGGGAGTGGATGGCAGGGAAGCAAGTCCAGTGCAGCTGGGTGTGAAATGGCACCAGGACAAAGTCTGCCTGGACACTAACATAAATTTTGATTAGGAAATACATTGTGATGCTTTGCATACATTTTCTATAGCCTTAAAGGTAAAGGTGGTAAAGGTTTCCCCTTGACATTAAGTCCAGTCATGCCTGACTCTAGGGCAGGGGTCTCAAACTTGCAGCCCGTGGGCCAATTGCCAGGACGGGCGGGGCACGGGGAAGGGGCCCTGCGGCCTTCAAAGCGCTGGCGGTGCTCAGGCTGGCCTCCGGGAGTGGTGGAATACTTGATGCGGCCCAGCCTCACCCAGACTCTACTTCCAGCGGCCCCCAGGTAAGTTGAGTTTGAGACCCCTGTCCTAGGGGGTGGTGCTCATCTCCATTTCCTAGCCAAGGGAGTCAGCGTTTTTCCGCAGACAGTCTCCATGGTCATGTGGCCAGCATGACTAAACACTGAAGTGCACGGAACGCTGTTACCTGCCCACCTAAGTGGTACCTTTTTATCTACTTGCATTTGCATGCTTTCGAACTGCAAGGTTGGCAGGAGCTGGGACAAAGCAACGAGAGCTCACCCAGTTGTGCAGATTCAAACCAGCGACCTTTCAATCAACCAGCCCAGCAGCACAGCAGTTTAAACCACTGCGCCACCTGCAGTCCCCTCTATAGCCTAACGCAGGACTAATCATGCCTGTATGAGGATGGCTCTTTTGTCAATCAGTGAGTCAGAGCTTAATGAGCGCCTTCTCTTCAATGGACTTTAATATATAAAAGATGATGTGGAATTATCTATGATACTCATTTCACACATACAAGTTGCTGCTTTTGTGAATTTGCCCTTAAATTTTTCTTTGTGATAAAACTTGCTAACCATGCTCAAAAGTTCCTGCTGAAAGGGTTATATACTGCACTGATCACAAGAATTACTCCCATTGCAGTACTAGAAGACACATTATAGGATGATTAGCTTTGCCTCAATTACATATTGATTCATTTTCCCCCGATGGTTTGTTTCAGGCACCATATATGAAGGAACTTCAAATATCCAGTTGAACACGATTGCAAAATGCATTGCTCAAGAATACTGAATTCACGAGATTTAATGACTGTTGCAGTGATTGCTTCACAGAAAATTAGAAACAGCTTGCCTTATGTGGGATCCTGTGTTACCTCTTTATTTCCAAGTTCTAGGACAAAATACGCCAAATGGCAGTAATTTTAAACCATACTACAAGATTGCAGCACAAGTACTGGCCTGCTGTGCTACAATAATGCACCATATCAGTTTTTAAATGTTCCTATCTACAGTGAAATGAGGAGTTATTACCTCCCATTGCCCTTGTTTTTTAATTTAGTTGCAGTCCTCTGGGTTGTTTGCTTCATGATCATAGCCATCCAGTTTGGGAGCTTAACACACATCCTATGCAGGCCATGTTCTTCACCTCCTCATCCTTCCACCCTGCATTATTTGCCAGATGGGCTTTTTTGACTGTCAAGCTGCGGCACTTTACAGGAGGCAGGAACTAGGTGGGAGCAGCTGCAAGAGAACTCCTATCCTGGCCTCTCTCCTCCCTGCCCACCAGAATAGCCCCCTTCTCAGAGGGGGTGCTCCTTACCTTAGAAAGCATCCAGCATGGTTCTTTGCATGCCTGCTGTGAGGGAACAGGCAAGTGGGGAGGCACTCCTGTCCCCCCACCTAATGCTGGAAATTCAATAGAGGCAAATGCCAAGTTCTGCACCTAGGAAAAAGAACCCAAATGCATTGTTACAGGATGGGGAATGCTTGGCTCAGCAATGCTGCAATTGAGTAGAATCATGGAATTGTTGTAGATCGCAAGCTGAATATGAGACACAATGTGATGTGGCTGCAAAAAGAGCAACTGCTATTTTAGGCTGCATTACTAAAGTATCTCCCAAATTCCACGAAGTACTGGTTCCCCTTTACTCAACACTCATTAGGCCTCATCTGGAGTACTATGTCCAATTCTGGACATCACAGTCCAAGAAAGAGGCAGGCAAGCTGGAAAGGGTTGGGGGGTGGGGGCAACAAGGATGATTCAGGGTCTGAAAACAAAGCCTTCTGAGGAGAGATGGAAAGAACAGGGCATGTTTAGCCTCTAGAAGAGAAAACTTGTGGCGAGGCTGTCACAAGAAGGGGACAAGATCTCTTTTCAATCATCCCAGAGAGCAGTTCACAGAATAATGGGCTCGTGTTACAGGAAGCCAAATTCCAACTAGATATTGGGAAAAATTTCCTGACTGTTAGAGCAGTACAGCAATGAAACCAATGACCTAGGGAAGGTATGGGCTCTTCCACAGTAAACACATTCAAGATGCAACTGCACAGCCCTCTGAGAGGGTTGGTTTAACTGGGAATCCTTCGTTGAGCAGGAAGTTGGACCTGATGGCCTTCTGGTCCCTTTCAGCTCTACTATTCTGTGATTCCATAATTCTCTAACCTCAGATCAGAGGATCAAAAATACCCTATGGCCCCTCAGACTCCCTCTAGGCTCACGGGATTGCTCCCTCAGGTGCATTTGTATCCACATGCTGAGGACTGCAGAACTAAAAAATACCATTGATTCTTGGCTGGTGCAGAAAACCAAATATTCTCTGCTTCATTACATGGTTTCTTTGAACCTTGTCTCTGCTCTAATTTGGGGTGCTTTTTAAGGTAAACAAACAAATCTTTCCATGTAAATTGTGATAAGCCAATTTTCAGTAAAAATCTGGGAAACTGCAAAACAAACCCCCACCCCAAAAAACCTCCCAAAACCTTGTTCACATGAGGTCATCCTAAACATTAGAAAGCTGTAATGTTCAAAATGCTCTGCAACATTTGGATATTAGTAGACCACAGTAGTGTAATGGTCAATGCTTGAAAATGTTCACTAAACGGGATGATAATGTCCAAAATAATAGGAGTCCTCTCCCCAGTATCACCCTCCTTCCAACACTAGTTGGTTGGGAAATGATGTAGATCTTCCCCTTTGGTTGTTGAGATGGAGCCTTCAGAAAACCAACTGATCAAGTGCCTTTAATAGGGTTGGTGGTGCTTAGGACAGTATCCTGAGGCCACAGAAAAATAATACCCTGTGCTTTATCCCAGACATCCTGTGCAAATGTGTGTAATACCTGAGCAGCAGTCAGCTAAATATTTGTTTCTGAATGAACCTATTAATTTGGCATACAAGCTGTTACTGAATGTCCTAGACACATTTAATCACTGTCTGGCCAGGAAGCTTTGCTCTAAGAATGGTATGAGGAATGAGGTACAGCTCCCTACTTTGATTTCCTGGACTAGGACATAAAAATGTAAAATAGTTTGTTAGTATCTATGCTATTATAGCTTCATGAAACAGTATGCATAAATATTGCTTGCATTGTAAATGTTTAGGTAATTTAAGGGTACAAGTTCATTTGAGGTCAATGGGGTTATATCAGCTTTGATTAAAAACCCTTTGTCTTAACTGGTTTATAAAATGCAACATTAATTTTTCTGCCTCCCCCCCCCGCCTGCTTACCCATCTCTTTGGGTGGAACAGTTGCACAGAAGTGTGCCGTATTGAAATGCTGATTGCTATTTTAATTAGTGCCATATCTGAAATGTGAATGGTCATGTGCCTCATCCCATGTATATGCATCCTATTTGATGTACATGCTGCAATTGCACATACCATTTTATTGGTGCAAGAAAATGGTCACAGAAGCAGTACCCCCGGGACACAGGAGAGACAAGGGGAAACATGACACAGAAGTGGGGGCATGGGATGCAGCCTTGGAGACACACTCACTACCCTGTTGGTACAGGAATCAGGTGATGATGCAAATATATCTCCCTGTTTCTATGCAGGGTATTCAGACCTTGCGAGATTTGCTGAAATTAATCAGAAGTAGTAGTATATTGTATATGATGGCATTTATTACTTTTGTTGACTACCCAGAGCACTTTGGCTTTGGGGTGGTAAAGGAAGGAAACACAGGCAGACATGATCTTTTGGTTCAGACCAGGCTGTCTAGGGCAGCCTTCTTCAATTCCGTTTCCTCTAGATGTTTTATTGAACAACTCCCAGAATTCCTGACCATTGACTGTGCTGCCTAGGGTAAATGGGAATGGAATTCCAAAACATCTGGAGGTCATCAGGTTGTGGAAGGCTGCCCTAGTACTTCACATTTGAAAGACAGAAGGGCTGCCTTCCCAGAAGAACAAAGCTTGTGTTACTCCTGGGAGGTATCTTCTGATGTACTGGGGGAGCTGTTTGGGGAGTCCAGTAGCAGGAGGGTGGGACATGTACTATAATCGGGGATATTGATATTGCAGGTAACCAATGCTGGTGATACCAACAAATAACTTAGCCACCCTCCCTCCCACCCTCCATCTGTCTGTCTCTCGCTTGCACGCGCACGCACAGAAAGAGAGAGAGAGAATAATACTTGATCCTAGGAACAGGGAATGTTTAAATGAGAAATGTGTCTGGCCTATAAACTTAAAGCAAGCAGCCAAAGAGGCATAAGGGACTTAAAGAAGGCAATGGACACCAATTAATATTTTCAAAATATTTTGTGTGTTGGAAGGAGACCCATCTTACAAGTTTACATTGCACCCAGAGTAAGTATGCTTGGGCACTGTTTGGATAGCAATAAATTCATAGATTTGAAGAAAAACACCCTTTGTTCTAAGGCACAGAAGAAACAGAATATGTGAAAAGAGCAGTGCCAGAGAGCAGAAACAAACAGAAATCCAACTGGAATGTTAAATTCCAGTTGGTGCCATTTGTATCTCAAAGACATTCTATCCTGTGTTAGAGTGGTGAGGGGACCCACTCTGGGCCCTCCAAACAGTGTGCAGATTAGTGATGAAGGCTGCAAGGGGGAGGAAGAATGGGTGAAACGCACTGGCTAGCCCCTTTCCTCCAGCAGAGACAATCTGCTAGTTCTGTTCCTTCTATGACCAGAAGAAGGCCTAACTTTCCCAAAGGGTCAACTTTGGATCCACCTCATTCACTCTAAATTGAAATGTTTTTTTTTGTTTTTGTTTTACATTTTGGACTGGATGTGTTTTATATTTCTTCAGGTGGCGGTGGTGTTAGTTGTGAAGTCGTGTCTGACCCATCGCGACCCCATGGACAACATTCCTCTAGGCCTTCCTGTCTTCCACCATCCCCGAGTCCACTTAAGCTCACACCGACTGCTTCATTGACTCCATCTATCCACCTTATCCTCCGCCATCCCCTTCTTTTGCCGTCAATTGTTCCCAGCATTAGGGTCTTCTCCAGGGAGTCCTTCCTTCTCATTAGGTGGCCAAAGTATTTGAGTTTCATCTTCAGGATCCGGCATTCTAAAGAGCAGTCAGGGTTGATCTCTAGGACTGACTGGTTTGATCGCCTTGCAGTCCAAGGGACTTGCAGGAGTCTTCTCCAGCACCACAATTCAAAGGCCTCAATCCTTTTGCACTCAGCCTTCCTTATGGTCCAGCTTTCACAGCCATACATTGCAACTGGGAAAACCATAGCCTTGACTATACGCACTTTTGTTGGCAGGGTGATGTCTCTGTTTTTTAGTAGCATGCAGCTAATTGTAACTGGATTATTTATATACTAAATATTCGAGTTCTTCTGAAAATCTCAGTAGTGATTTTTTCAAGCTAAAGGTAGCATTTGTATACTCAAGTATGTTTATATTGCATATGCATATTATATGTTTTGTTAATGTATGTTAATTTCATAATTTCCAGATCATGACTAAGCTTCTCCAAAATGACCCTATGAAACCAGAATAGATAAGCGTCTAATGCCCCTGCATCTACTAAGGGAAAGTGGACTGAAACAGTACAGTGGGGAGCAACCTGGGATCACAGTGGAGTAAAAGGTTAAAGCTCTCTCCCCCCCACCCCACACACAGTACAGTTCTAATTGGGTTTGCCTTTCTTCCAGGCTGGCTATTTAGTTTTCAATCAGTTGTGCAAATATAAGTTGCCTAATGAATATCACTTCAAGTCTGACCCCAGGGTTTCGTCTGGTGCATAACATCCTTGCCCCAATAAAGTGGCTGTAAGAGAATGTTCTTTGGACTTTGTGTGTGTGCTTGCAACATGATTTAATGCAACCTTCTTCAAGCTCTGTCATTGTTAACTTGGTATTTTATTGTCTCCAATATAAGATTTTTTAAGTGTGGGGTGGGGGGAGGAGAAGAATGACACTAATATACAGATTAAGTAATTTATATTATCATACCAAAAACAACTAAACAAGTCTGTGTGCTTGGTCCAGAATAAAAGCAGAGGGTAACTAGTAGTGGGGAATCATCAGGATGGTGGCCAGTGATGAGCGGGGTCCCTCAGGGCTCTGTCCTGGGACCAATCTTGTTCAATCTTTTCATCAATGACCTGGAAGAGGAGGGGGTGACCAGTCTGCTGATCAGATTCACAGATGATACTAAAATGGGGGCAGTGACCACAAGTGAGGAGCAGGTACTCCAGATCCAAAAGGATCTGGACAGACTACGAAAGTGGGCAGGAGACAACAGGATGGTGTTCAATGTGGATAAGTGCAAGGTCTTGCACCTGGGGCTTAGGAATGGGTGTCTAAGTACAGGTTAGGGGACAAGTGGCTGGAGAGCAGCACTTGTGAAAGGGACCTCAGAGTACTGGTTGCAGGCTAAACATGAGTCAGCAGTGTGACGTGGCAGTCAAAAGGGGGGAATGCCACCCTAGGATGCATAGTCAGAAGCGTGGCTTCTAGCTTGAGAGAGGTATTCCTGCCACTTTATACTATGCTGGTGCACCCGCAACTGGAGTATTGTGTTCAGTTTTGGGCCCCTCATTACAGAAAGGATACAGCCAGGTTGGAGTCAGTGCAGCGTAGGGCCAAAAGGTTGGTGGCCGGTTTGCAGGGGGTGCCGTATGAGGTGAGACTGAGGGAACTGGGTCTTTTCAGCCTAGAGAAGAGGAAACTCCAAGGAGATCTGTTGGCGACATATAGGTATGTGACGGGGTGTCATGCGGAGGTGGGTAGAGACCTGTTCTCCTCTGCAGAGGAGGGCAGGATGTGTTCCAATGGAGCGATGTTCAGGGAACCCAGGTTCAGTTTGGATGCCAGGAAGTACTTCTGACAGTTAAGACCCCGAGGGTATGCAGCAGGCTTCCATGGAAGGTGGCTGAAGCCCCATCGGTGAAAGTATTCAAGGACAGGCTGGACATGCATATGGTAGCCATATCATGAGCAGAGCTTGGCTGTAGCCCAGGGTCAGACTAGATGGCCCGGGAGATCCCTTCTGACTTGTTCTGTTTCTATGTTTCTAATAAGCACATATGTGATTTTAATGGGAATGGTCTTATTAATTAGCATTTGCCTGGTGTGTTACCATGTTCTTTTAACTGTCGTGACATTAGTTCTAAGGTGTAAAATAAACATGTGCCTACTGATCTTTTAATTGGTGTACAGTAAAAGTTGAAATGACATCTACTGGGACAGTTTTCCTCAGCCTTTCTTTTGACTTCCCTCTTCTAAAGAAATTAGTTGAAACAATAAGGTAACCATGAGCAATGATTGCAAAACCAAAGATATCACAGGCTGAGAGAAGAGCATTGGTAGCAACGTTTGTGTAAGTTTGTGATATAATTTTATGGAACCATTTTATATGTGTAAAAGGTAACCTTTCCAGAAAAGGCACCAAATAATGTGTGTTTACTCATTGCTGGTTAAGAATTGTGGCAAAATGCATTTTGATAAATGGCCAAAAAAACCCACAGAACTGGTTAGTATGTTACAGAATGGTACATTACACTACCAGATAATTATCTGAAAGTTCAGTTTTTTATGGAGAGTTTATGTTTGTGTGTGCCTTTAAAATGCAAACATGCTTTACTGATGGACGAATAAAAATATTTTTGCTGTGGTCATTAAAAATGAGAGCAAGATTATTTCCACTGCAAAAATGTTTATAACTTTTGGGCAAAGGGTGAGCCTTCCTTTTTCCCATATCTTGGTGGCTGCAGTCATCTCTCCTTCCTGTCCCCCCGAGTGCCCTCTTTACCTCTTCTCCAAGGTTGGTCAGTCCAAGCACAAATCCCTTGCTTCACCATTGGTGCTCTTTTTGAAGAGGAAATCCAAAGAACCCTTTGGCTCCCTTGATACTGTCTATGTGCAATAGGATTGCTCTGTTAAATTAAAATCTCCTAGGATGTTTTCTAGTTTGGGCCCCATCCCTTTTCCCTTCAGCCCCAGAGAACTTCGGTGAAACTGAATGTGGTTCTGGATAACTAAGGTGCTTTCCTGAGAACCCTCCCATGCTTTGGTATGAGGAAAAAGAATAAAGAGCAGTAGCTTCCTTTGAATTTCAAGCTTACTCTTATTTACCTCTGGAATGGTTCTGAGGGTCACAAGAGTATCTATCAGCAGAGCCGTCTTTGGAACTAATAGTGGGGGAAATGTCAGAGGCAGCCCAAATGCAAAGATCCAAAGGCAATTTCAGGGCATGCTTAAGGGCACAAACCTATGGATATTTGGAAAATAAAAGTCCTGCAAGTCCCAGTGTAAGTGGCTAGGGAATGCTGGGAGTTGTAGGACTCCCCCCATCCAAACATGCATTGGATTGTGCCCGAAGTTCGTCTGCACATCAGCAGAATGGTGAGTGGCTGCAGGCTACCAGTGGTCTTTTCCAGGTGTCTTTTATTGGCCCTGCTGTGAATCGGGGTCGGGGAGGAAACCAGGCCACTGAAGAAAGCGGGAATGCTAACCAAAATAATCAGAGAGCAAGGGCCAAATTGTGGAGTTGTAGTAGGGAAAGATTTTACCTATGCAAACCTTCTATAGGGTGTGGGTGGGAGGGTAATTTAAACCCCAGCATGGCTGGGCAGAAGGGAGGGGAACAGAACCCTCTTGCCTCTGTGCCTCCCCTTAACTGCTTCTCCCAGGGAGCTGCTTTAGTCACAGATCCTTCTGGGGTGTAAAAATGTTTGTTATATTTCTAGCCTGATTTTCTTCCTTTCCATTTTATCCTCACAGCAACTTGGAAGGTAGCGTCAGTGAATCACCCAGAAACCTCTGTGGCCGAGCAGGGACTAGAATCCAGGTCTCCTGCATCCCAGCCCAAGCCACTGACCTCCATGCCACACTGGCTCAAGGGTGAAGCCAAATAGCCAGGGTGAAGGAGTTCCTGGGTGAAGAAACTCCACATCTCACCCATTTATGCTGCACTTTCAGTAGCCTCATGTTCACCCTGCTTTAAGATCATGTGGTGAGAAACTGAGTCATACATCCAGGGCAGCAGAACCTCAAGCCCAGGGACCAGATCCAGCACTCCAGGGTTCCCATGTGGCCATGCCTGGTGCTTTCCACTCCCCACCCCCTTTAAGCAATTGAAATACCATTCTTCAGCTTGGTGACTGGCACTAAAAGTAACTGGTCCTGGTCATTTGGGTTTTAGCCTCACCCTTTTTGAAATGTGGCCCTCAGGACTTCTCCAAAATGGAATCCAGCACCATCACACATGCTGCTCTGCAGTTGTGATGGCTAATCCCTGCGTGTTCCAGTTAGGCAGGGGCATGATTGCTCATCGCTTATAAGTGTGTGTTTCTTCTCTCGCAGCTATTCAAGCCATTTGCTGGCAAAACCTGAGGGTGAAATCTATTCTGTACTTCTCTTCAGACAGTTCTATAATTCCAATTTATTCCCAGCTTGCCTTTGGGCTCTAAATAATGCCGGCTGTTTTTAGGACTGCTTATGATGATGTCTGGAAGTGGGTTGTTAGGAATGTTCCTATTGCTTTTTTGTCATTTGGACTTATTGTTAAGTTAGTTTTATGTTACTTTTAAAATTGGGTGGTAAGTCGCCCTCAGCTAATAGAGAGATGGGATTAAACATATTTTAAATGAATATATTTTCCCTATACCTTAACCCCAAAGATGTCTGTTTCTGGAAAAATTGCACAAACAGCCCATTGCAATGTAGCATTTCCATGTTCCTTCTCATGGGACGGTTTCTAGAAGCATAAGCAAGAAAGGCTGCACTGGAATCAGCCCCGGCTTCTGGGTTTCCGCGGGGAATGCTTAGCTCCCCAGCCCTTCCTTGGAACCAGCCACAAGAGGGCCATCCGTTTACCAGTAAGCAGCCTGCGCATAGCTGGATCTGTACAGTAGAGGGCACAGCAGCTCTTCCATAAAAGCCAAGCGCTCCTAAATCACGGTGCATTTAAGAGATCGGAAGGGGAGGGAACCTAAGACACGGAAACACATGCCAAGAAAGCTTGCCTGCCTACGAATAATTAAATGTATTCATTTCCGGAGTTAACTTTTCTTAAGGTTAACAGTAAGTCCTCTTTGGCACTGGAGTGAGCTGACTTTCCATATGCTGAAGTGTTCGATCATTATGAGTCTTCTTACTGTTTGGCTTCAGACTTTCATTGGGACCAAAAATGCAGCTGCTTTTCCACAAGTCCCATGCCTGGCCTCCATAAGCAGGCCTCCTTCTCCATCACCACCACCACCAGCTATCCTGGAGGAAACTGTCTTATACTGAGTCTTATAACCGTAGCCTGTCTACCTCAACAATGTTTATATCAGCCTTCCCCAGTTCGGTGTCAGCAGCCATGCAGACTGGAGGCAGCAGGCTGAAAAAGGCTGATCCGTGCTGACCGGCTGCAGCTCCCTGGGGTTTCGGGGGGGATTCTTTCCCAGCCCTGCCTGGAGAAGTTGGGAACTGAGCCTGAGGCATTCCATTAGCAAATTGTGCTCCATCAAGCTATAACCCCTGTCCAACCAGGCAAGTTCATAAGCATTTCAGGCAGGGAAAGATGCAAAGGCCAGTCCCCCTTTCACAAAAGCTTGGCTCTCTGCATCACATATTCCTCAAAAATATGGACTTGCCCATCTTTGGCTTAGTTGCCCCTCTGACATTATGTGGGTTGATCTGCTTTCAGGGGCAGCAGTGAGTTGGCCCTGGAAACTGTTCCTGAACTGACTTCTCTGTTGGAGAGGGCAGGTGGCAGCCCACAGCATGAACCTTTCTCCTGGTGTCACTGCAAAATACTGGTACAGTGGAACTGGTCCTCACAGCAATGCAGCACCAGCACCTCCTCCTCCTCTTTAATGGACAAGAATGCCAACATCTTTTATTACCCCACACTCTCAGACTGCCTTGTTCTCCTGGGTTTAGCTGTAATCTTCACAATAGTTAATGTTCCTCACTGTGTAATGCAAAGCATTTTGGGGTGGCATGGGTCTGAAGGGGCAATAAAGGCCATTAATTAATGTACTGCTGGAACTGGTCTGTTGATACGGATCAGCACAGCTGCCTTAGGAAGAATTCTTTGAGGACTGTCATGATGAGCTCCTGCACTTCAGAATTTGCCACTGTTGCAATATTTCAGTTAACTATTGTTGGGAAAATTTGGATAAATCCTGTCTGAAAAGCATTACTCCTGTGTGCCTTTGCATTGTGGGATCAAATCCTGTCTTCCTTCTCAAAACCAAGCTGTCACTGTTTAAAATGGCATTCCCCCACTCCTTTCTCTCACCTTTAGCTGTAGGCTACAGTAGGCCATTTTAGCCCAAATATACATTGTAAATAGTCATTGTTGGAATTCAGTTTACAATAATCTTTTGATAGCCCAGAGGCTTCATGTGCCCTGATCATGCAGAATGTTTAGAGTCAAGATAAGGGTCTGAGCTTATCATGAATAGTTTCTAGTAGCTTGAATTTGCATGTCTGAGCAGACCTGGAGATGGGTTCAAGTTGCTCAACTAGAGTGTCAATGCAGACAATTAGAAATATTGTGATCTCATTGTTACAGTGTGATTGACTGACATTTCTTTATCTGTTCTGTATGTGATGACCTCGGAATCTTATTGTAATTTCTGCATTCCTGCCCTGTACCTGTGTACCTATAAATGCCCTGTAATGGTATTGAAGCTTTGCAGCAGAGTTCATCTCTGCCTGCCCGGTAATGCAGCCTGCATTATCTTGAGTGTACCACGGGAACCTTGGGGGTAGAACAATAAAGCCTCAGATGGTCTGGATGCTTGGTCTTTCCCACAAACCCGAGTTTTATTCCCTCTTCTCAAATTGAGATTCCGGGATTCTGACACTATCAATCCACCCATCCATCCTTTATTCAGTCATCTACCTCTTAAATGAATCACATATGTTCATCTCTCTCTTTTTGTCCATCCTTGGGATGCCCTCATACCATCCAAGGTACAACATTTATTTATGAGTTGATTTCAACTATACTATAAATTAGCTTCCCTGGTATTATGCCTTTCAGATGTGTTTGACTAACAAGCTACAGGGCCCTTCTGCACTAGCCATTTTTTCCAGAAGACACCAGAAAATGTTCCAGAGAATCCAGATGATGTTACTGTCAAACTGTTGCATTCCAATGATAACTGTGATATATATTGCATTTATAGCCAGCTTTTCTTCCTCTCATGAAGAGTTCTCACTGTATCCCCATCCTTTCAAAGACCTAGTTGGTGGCATTTTTTCTCAGCTTTCTCAGCAGTTCAAGTCCCCAGCTTTCATGTGCAGCCTGACAAAAGGCGCTACTGGGTCAGCTGGCACAGAGGAGTGTTTCAGGAGGCAGTGGGTGACGAGTCGGTCAGCATTTCCTCACTGCACTGATGCCACTACTCGTCCTGCACTTATGCAACCCTTTCACAGAAGCTAAACATTGGTAAATCAGCTTTTTGGAACAGGAACAGTGGGGATTAGACACAGCCCTGCCACATGATTAGTATCACTTCTGGTCCATGTTGTACTTTTTGTTGGGAGATAGCTCTCCCCTTCCCGCTCTCTCTTTCAAACAGCAGACCATTCATTGGCAAAAGCTCTTTATTTCCAGTGCACACCCAGCAAAGAACAAATCTCTGAACATGAACAGAGTGGTTTGTTGATTGAGAAACTATTTCCAAGAGACTTTCTTCTGAGTAACCGTGGACCCCATCCCTCTGGAAGTGCCCCTCTGGAGAGCGGCAAGCCTCCTAGCTGCATGCTAGCCCTCTAGTTGGCTGGCCCTTCTCTCCTGGCACTAGTGGAGTCAAGGATTGGACCAGGCTCCTCCTGTTCCTCCCCCATGTTCCCTCCCCGCACTTCCACACACTGTCATTTCCCAAGGTCTGCTGGAACACCTGGAGGCAGCAGCCCTGAGATAGCTCTTCCTCCTTCACCGCCCCTCTGTGTGCAGGCCTCCCTTCCCAGGCCTCACTGTCCTCATCCAGAGAGCCGGTGCCACCCTGGCCCTGAGACACACACCAAGAACAGCTGCCTCTTTTGTCCTCAACGAGTTTCCTTCAAGGAGCCCAAAGAGGCATGCATATTCCTCCTCTACATCTCATCCTTGCCCCAACCGTGTGGGGTAGGCTATGCTGAGAGGTGCTGCATGACTGGAGGGGGGAGGGGGGACTAGAACGCATGTCTCCCCAGTCCCAGTCAGACACTAAACACTACAACCACACTGGCTCTTTAAAAAACTATTATTCCTTTTCCTCTTAATTAAATAATTATAGTCTGTTTTCCACCAAAGCATCTTTGTGTGAATAACATTTAACAATAGCAAGCAAATGACCAACCTTTTTTGGTGTGTCTGTTGCCATGATGCACTCTCTGCTTTTGCTCTGTTGAGGAGAACATAGCACTGCGTTAAGAGCTTTGTGCTAGCTGGGAAATGGTGGAAGTTTTTCTGATAGTCCGTGCAAAGGATCCTGCCCTTCAAGGCCTTCGTGGGGAAAGTGCCATATTGTAATGACGTGCTAAGAGTCTTCTCTGACAGCTCTAGTCTTCCCCCTTGAACTACAGTTTCCATTGTTCCAGGGAAAGAAGGAATGACTATTAAAGCATTAGTTTAGGCACCCCCTCAAGCTGCATTCAACAGAATCATATCTCATAAAAATCAGCCAGATCAGATTTTGTCCTCTTGAAAACTAGCTAACTTGCTATTAAAGGGAGTTAAACCAGCCAGGTGCTAGCAGCATCCTTTACCGTTGCATTTTTAAGTGATTCATTTCTATGTCATGTTTTAACTGAGATTTTGTTTGCATCTTCATTTTATTTTTGTTAGCAGCCTTGAGCATCATATTTGCTGGAAAGGAGAGCCATATATATGAGGGATAAATAAGCAAACAGACCTTGCTGCTACATCTGTCTCTGCAGAGGAATGTGGAGAGAACTAATCAATCCTCTTAAAATCAACTTGCTCCAGTTTCAGCTGCAGAGCCTTGAGCCTTGGGTACCCATGTGCCACGAGCACTCCCTCACCCTAAGGAGCAGGGTACACAAGTTCCATCAGCTCCTCCATTCTTATCTGAGCCCAGATGTCCATGTGCGTCACACGGCATTTACTTCACAGAGCTACACTTCTGAGGAATTGTGTGACATATTCAGGATATATTTAATTAATAGGGAGTAAGCCCTAATTTCACAGTGGCTCCCCGCCCTGCTCCCCACTATCTCTCAGTCTCTCACTCTCCGTTTCTTTCTCTCCCGCTTTTAAAAGTACACCGTAATAATTTCTAAACAGATAATGAAAGCCTTGCCTGTCTTCCTCAACTGGTTGATTTATGTGCTGTTTGCTGTTTTTGAGAACACAAAACAATTAATTTATGTGTGAAAAGAACAGTGAATTAATCCTACTGAGCCCTGGAGCCTTTAAAGACCTGCATCGTATGTTGAGCTCGTTTAAAACTTGCATAAGAAATTAATGTAGACTCAAGCCCTTTCATTTGAAAAGTGCAGCTTTAGTAGCTATCCCTGGGATATCCGCAGGATCATTATTCAGAAAGGTTAAGGGGACTTTATTATTATTTTTTTCACCATATTCACTATGTATTTTCCAGTAACAGCTCAACGTGGTGCATTTCAACTTATAAAGAGCGATTTTTTAAAAAAGAGAAAAGGGGGGAAAAGCCAAAAGAAAGAGAGAAGAAATGGGAGAGCTTTTTATTCACCTTCCACTTAATTTCCTTGCTGCCATGCCAGTCCTGGCTTAATGAATGTAATTGCTACCTTTGATGAAAATACTATTATCAAGATCACACATTACATTGGAAAACAGTTTTTCTTTAAACACAGCTACTGAGGTCTCTAATTATGCATGTAACAAGTGGCTCTCGAACAAAAGACCATGTTGTCTACAATTGCTAGGAATTGGAGCAAGGCAAATTTGAACAAAGGACAGATTAGACGTGCTCCAAGCGCCACAAAGCCCATTCCCCTGATTAATTTCCTGCAAAAACTAAAACAATTCTCTCTTTAAAAAGAAACTAACCCTCAGCTCCAGAATGATCCATATGCCGTTTGTGTCAATCCATAGGATGATAATGGCTGCAGATTTTAGCCCGGTGTAATAGTTTATAATTTAAAAGAGGAAAGCTCTTTTATAAACTTCTCTTTTCATATGTAAATAAGCACTACAAGCTCTCCAGCAATGACGAACAAAGAAAAACTGACTTCTCTGTAGAAATCAGGAGGCAAGGAGCACCTTTACCATCTCAAAATCTGTTTTTCTCTGCATATAATTAATTATTTTAGCAATTTAGGCTCAAATATATATTCTACAGAGACATAAATATAGATAGAGTATTTTCTAAATTTATTCCACTGTCTCTCATTAGTGATACATGTCAAATCCGCATTTCTTTTATTGTAACAAGTAGCCAGTAGAAAGCATTATGCTAGAATATATGCCCTTCTGATCATTACCTGGTTAAAACTAAAATCTGCAGCAATTTTAGTTTTTGGTTAATTTTTTTTCTGAAATAATGTTGCAGAGTCATGCAGCTAACAATAAAAGGGTCAATGCTTTTACCAAGTCATTTTGTTACTGTCATTTAAGCATGGGTTGTGTCCAGATTTGGAGATACTTTGAGCAGACTGACTGAAATAAAGGGATTTTTTTATTAGTCAAGACTCACTGAAATTCCATTGAGTTCAATAGATCTGATTCAGGTACTACTATGTCTAGACTCACCTGCATGTGTTTCTCAGACATTTTTGACTATTACCAATAGCAGAGCATAGTGAGTGGTTAGAGTGTTTGACTTGGACCATGGAGACGCCACTTCATATCCCCATTGGCCATGAAATGCACTGGGTGGTCTTGGGCCAACAACTCTCTCTTATTTTAATGTACTTCATGGGTCTGTAAATGGCGAGTGAAATTGGTGAGAAGGTCTGCCACAAGTGCTCTCCTATATTTGGATATGGAGAGTCTTTAACTTTCTTAAATCTCCCGCTCTTTCTCTCAGTATGTAATGCTGCCACTATGAATTTAATTCCATTCTCATTAATTAACTTCTCTCACAGTATTATGGCCAAGCTATAAGGCTCCTTCCTTGGACTATGTGGTCCTGAGTGTGAAACATTGACATTCAAACAGCCTATGACTTAGGGTTAACAATAAACAAAATAAAACTTTATCCACACAAGAACCATATTGGTTTCAGGATGTCCTGTAACGTATTTCTTTTGTGAATAAAATGGTATATATTAATAACTTCTGACCGAGGTCATAGAATTATAGAATAGTAGAGTTGGAAGGGGCCAAGAAGGCCATTGGTCCAATCTCTTGCTGTTGCAGGGCGCCAGTTGATGCCATCCCACTCAGATGACTGTCCGGTTTCTTTTTGAATGTCTCTAATGCAAGAGAGCTGACAACCTCTCTAGGCAACTGGTTCCACTGTTGTATTGCTCTGACAGGGAGGAAACTTTTCCTGATATCCAGCCTGAATTTGGGTTGTTGTAACTTGAACTGATTATTCCATGTCCTACATTATATTATTATTATTATTATTATTATTATTATTATTATTATAACATTTCTATGCCGCCCCTTGCCGAAGCCTCGGGGCGGCTTGCAACACAATAAAATACATTGAAATACAATAGAACATAATAAATTACCATTAAATACAAAAATACAAAAAATACACTGTGTTTCAAACATAATAATATAAAATTAAAAATGACAGTATAAAATAAGTAAATGAATAATATAGGAGGAGAAAAGAGACGGAAGAAGAAGTTGCCCTGGCCAGATCATATATTTTAACAATTAAAATGATGTTTAAATAAAAAGGTCTTTACCTGACGCCGAAAAACCAGTAATGACAGTGCCAGGCGGACCTCTTTGGGGAGTGAATTCCATAGGTTGGGCGCCACCGCAGAGAAAGCCCTCCTCCGAGTAAATACTGGTATGAGTGAGAAGAGGTCTTTTCCCTTTTCTTTGTGACAGTCTTTTAGTTATTTATATAGTGATATCATGTCCCCCTCCATCTTCGCTTCCCAAGGCTGAACATGCCCAGTTCTCTCAGTCTCTCCTCATAGAACAAAGTTTCCAAACCCTGGACCTTTTTTGTTGCCCTCCTCTAGACCCTTTCTAGCTTTTCTGCATCTTTCTTAAATCTTGGTAGCCAGAAATGGACACGGTATTCTAGATGAGGTCTGACTAGTAAAGAGTATAGGAGAACTAACACTTCTAGTGATTTGGAAGTAACACATCCCAAAATAGCATTTGCTCTTTTTGCAGGCGTATCGCATTGTTGGCTCATATTTAGCCTGTTGTTCACAATTACTCCAAGGTCTTTATCTATTTCAGTGCTGTTGAGCCACATATTCCCCATCTTGTATTGATGCATTTGATTTCTTTTTCCTAGGTGGAGGACTTGGCAATTGGCCCTACTAAATCTTATTCTGTTGTTTTCAGCCCAGAGTTCAAGTTTATCAAGATCACCCTGGATCTTCATTCTGTCTTCTAGGGTGTGAACTATTCCATCCAGTTTTGTATTGTCTGCAAATTTGATTGTCATTCCTTGTACTTCATCATCTAAATCATTAATAAATATTTTGAAGAGCACTGGGCCCAGGACTGAACCCTGTGGTACCCCACTAGTTACCTATCTCAGTTTGAGGTATTGCACTCTTTCTCATCACAAACACCTTCACTCTCAAATCCACCTTTCTATTCTGAATGTAATTTGACCAGTCTTAATTTTATCTCAGTTTAATCTTTCCCTTCTGCACTTAGCTTTCTGTCAGCTACTGTCTCTCACCCCCTTATAATACTGGACAATGTTGGATTTTGCCTCTCCCTAGTCACTAATACGTCCTCCAAGTATTCTACTTCCTTCCCTTTCCCTTTGAACCTTAAATGCCTTCCACAGCACTGTCTGGGAGTCTCATAAGAAGTCTGCCTCTTCAGATTCTGCAGACTGCTGACTGACCACACCTGACTGATAGCTGCTGACAGACCAATAGTACCTATATAAATATCTCTCTTCTCACACACTTCCAGGCTCTGCCCACACACCCTCAGTCACCAACCAATCACCTCCCTCACTCATCCCCCTCTCCCCCTTCTGAAATTTACCAACATAGCACTTTAAATCATTACAAGAACTGTATATACTACATTGAGCTCTCTGGTGGAAAGGTGGAATATAAATGGAAGATATAAAGACCCTGGCAGCCACTTAGGGAGGAATGCTGTAAGCTCTGGCTTCTCCCACATTCATTTTTTGTAGTCCAAAGTTTTGTCCATCCTTTGGTACATTCATATCAAAATTTGCAAAATAAAATTCTCATTTGTCTGCAGTATTCAGTTCAACAGGTATAACTATTCTCAACATAGAGTGGACTACGTTTTGCCTGTCTGACATATGGTTGAATAATCAGGGATCCAAGCCTAGATTTTTAAAAGCTAACTGATCCAAGCCCTGGGCCTTGATGGACCAATCCATCAGTGCTGGTTTTTCCCATACTCCAATATATTAAATCTTAAGTTCTTTCCATCTCAGTTATGAAAAAATGAACCAGACAGAATCCTCACTCATCCTTAGCTGTGGGAGAACCTGGATAGTTAAGAGAGATGTTCTGGTTCCCTGCCCCCAACACTTGATCCTATGTTATCAATAGTGAAGTGATGGGGACACATAGGTCTGCTCATGACACTGGGCAGCAGCTTCCCAACTGACTTGGGCTCACCTTTCTTTCCCTTTGCTAATTTTGCCATCCCCTGAGGCTCTTGCTTCTATCCCCAAGTATTCCACATTCAGTCAGCTGCACTTCCAGACAGTAGTTCTTATGATTGCCAGACACTCCCATAGGCCCATATTCATTCCCTTACCCTTGCTTCCCGGTCCCCAGATGTAGCCGCTTTGTTGAGTACTGGGGTTGCATTCACCTTTGGGTGCATGGAGCTGAGCTAGTGGAAGAAGTCTTCCTCACTTTGTCTCCACACCAGCCCCTACAGCCTCATGAAAACGCTACACAGAGGGGCAGGGGCACGTGTGGTATCAGAAGATGGAATCTCTGAAAATGAGATGGAGCAGAGACATCTTCAAGAAGAATGCTTCTGTTCATGGAGAGCAGATACTGGATCTAACCCTACCTATACAAATACTGCTAAGGTGAGAATGGGGTTTGGAATAACAGGTGATGAAGTTTCAAAAGCACTGAAATTTCCTTTAAATAAGGGAGAGTAATACTCTACCTGTATGCAGTTTATAGTGAGAAGGGACATTTGGAAAAGCTTATCACCCAGGTGACAGGTTTTCCAGACACAGTCTGTTAATGTGCCTTCCCGCTCAGCTTTCAGATGGTACCTCTCCTGCTCCCATTGAGAAAGAGGTTCAGAAAGAGAAGACAGAGTCTTAGAAGTGTGGGATGTTGTTACAGATTAAAATTGTCACTTCAAATTAGTGTGCTTGTACAGCTTCTATTCATTTCAACAGTACTGGCAAGAAGGAACCATTGTATTCTGCTCATGACACTTTGTGGCGTAGACATGAATGGAAATGGGTAAGAACATGAGCCACGCTTGTTCAGCTCAAGGTTCCATTTGTCTAGCAGTCTTTTCCCAAAGAAACCAACCATCTACCTGGGGAAAGTCACATTAGGACATGGATGCCATGGCACCCTCCCAGCCATGTCCCGCATTGATTGGTATACATAGACGCGCCATCTCTTATACTGGAGGAAGTACATTTTAGGGATGTGTGAGGAATCCAGTTTCGGGTGGAAATACATTGGATTCCCTTGGCTCGGCTCCCTGGGCTCTGGCTTGCTTTCTGGCAGCCTGAAGGCCAACTTGGCAGTGAGTCTGCCAAGTGCTTGCATGGCCACCAGCCAAAACTGAGTCTATGTGCCCATTGCACAGGCGGTGCTTCCTTTCGCCCACATGACTTGCAAGCTTTGCGTATGTGCTACATGTGCTGTGGAAGATTGCTGGGTTGTACAAGAGGAATTCTGCTAATGTTCATGAGTGATCACAGACTTCAGCTTGGCTCAGCTTACTTTTTAAGCCTGGGCCAAGTGCAAGAAAGAAGTCTGATGAGCAGGAGTGAGGTGGATTTCGGGAGGGCTATCACAACCCCAGTATATAACCATTGGGACTATTCTGTCTCTTCTTATTCTATGACTAAATTTGCTCAGCAGTCTTTGGAAAGTGATCACCTCAAAAGCCTTTTGGAAATACAAGTAAACAATGTCTAGTGGATCAAACTATCCACATGTTTACTGACAAAAAAATCTAAAAGGTTAGTCAGACAGGCTGTATCTTTATGAAGCCATGCTTATTTTTCCCCAGCAGGATTTTTTTCAATATGCTTATTAATTTTATCTGTAATAAATTCCACCAATTTACCTGGAACGTACATTTAGCTAACCTGCTTTTACCCATAGTCTGCCTTGAATCCTTTCAAAAAAAGGTGTTTCACCAACCAGTCTCCAGTCTTCTGGCACAGAAGCTATTCTCAGGAACATAGTACATGATTTTATTCAATCAACAATTTCACATTTGAGATCTTTAAGAATTCTAGGATGGACGCCTTGGTCTGATGATTAATAGGCTTTACAGTTTCCAATAAAGTTAAGAAATTTCTTTTGCCACTGATACTTGCCTCAGTAAACTCTGCAAGAACTTTCAGAGACAGGTATGCGCCCTACATGTTCTGTAGTAAAGATACATGAAATTAATTCATTAAGCTTTTATTCAATCTCTTTATCTTCCTTTGATACTCCTTTAACTCCATTACCATCCAACGATCTAACTGCTTCTCTGTCTGGTTTCCTGCTTTTGATATATTTAAAGAATTTCTTATTGCTGTCCTTGATTTTCTCAGTGGTATGCCCCTCAAGTGCTGGTCCATCACTTTCTCTTCTAGGTCTGATCTTAACTAAATCATTTCTGGGTGTCAGTCAGACCTCATTGATCTGCTTTTTGAAGTGTTGTGTGTACTATATACACAACTCTTAATTTAATGCAAAATGCATTAAAACCCTCCAGTTCTGTTGATTAATAGTGCCATGCTGATTAGATTGATAGTTAGGTCAAACTAGTCCAGGGGTGGTGATGGTGGGTTGGTGGTGTGGAAATCTTAATTAATTTCTCCAGGCTATAGCCTAAATCCTACACTGCTTTAGGCATGCTTGAACCCATTGAAAGTAAAACTTTTAAGTGTGCCTAACAGTTTAAAATGAATTAGACCTCATATAATTATAGAATTTCACAGTGAAAACAAGAAATTACTAGCAATGGGTGCAGTGTAATCCTATACCTGTTTACTCTTACCTAAGGCCTATTGAGTTCAACAGAGCTTACTTCCTAGTTAGTGGCTTATTGAGTTGTTTCTATAGTTACTTGGCTTCTGCCTATCCAAGTCTTCCTGCATTTTTTGTCCAAAGAAGATTGTTAAATCATATTATTTCAAGTAATTTTATTTACCTCACGCGTGTGTGTGTGCTTGCATGCAGATTGATATGTCTGCCTAGAAATGTCTAGGCAGTCTCTGCAAACTGGAGACTGGAGGTATTTTCCCACCTTCATTTAATTACATTAAAAACAGTGTGGTAGTACCCTAGGTGTAGCATTTGCTCATAATGTGGAAAATTTGTTCAAATTTGGCATTCACTCACAATATAACAACATCCCAGATGTGTGTGTGAAGCTAGGCAGGAGGCTCTTCATTTTCCTAGTCATCTCTTTTGCATCTGATTTTTCCACTGCTGAATGCAGTCACTCAACCAGAACTTCTTTTGCTCAGCCTTACACAATAACCATCCTAACCCCCAGGGGCAAGAAGGAAGAAGACAATGAGGGAAGGTGAGAGGAGGCATTCAGAGTGAAAGCAGGGAGAAAACCGCTCTGATGGCATCATCAACGTCTGACAGGATGGTGTAATTTTAAATTGCTGCCCTCAACTAGTCTGGGATCAAAGCTGCTCAGATACTGTTTCATAGTCAGTGGCCCTTTTAGACAACCAGCCTTTTTGGGAGGAAGACAAAAGAGATCTATGGTTTTACAGGATGAACAAAAGTCTTATGCCTTCAACTGCTGTTAAAAAGCTGCAAGATGTCAGAGCACAGAAGCATCTGTGATCAGTTTTAATGAGATGATAAAAAGTTCTTTCATATTATGAGTAATGTAACCCAAAGGCCCTGACCCCACTACCAGTGTAGAGAATCTAAGCACAAATTAGGACCCAACTCTTTAACCTGGTTTGCATGTAACAACAACCCATAATATGGGTTGAGTTTGTGTTGCCATGGAATAGTGTGTTGCTGTTGAATCATGGGTTGTCATTCTGTGCAAACCATGCACTATCATTGAACCATGGATTCTTAACAACCCAAAGTTCACAATCAAACAGCTATGGATTTCCCCTTCCTGAGTTTGCCCATGAGTTGAATGGGGAAAAACATAACGACCGATCTCATGGAGTTGTATCGATGACTGAAGTGATGAAAGCACTTGGTACTTCAGAAAGGAAGACAAGATAAGTGTGTATGACCTTAGGAGCAAAGGCAGGTGCCTTATACCAATCCAGACATGGTTGCCACTGACTGGAAGTGGCTCTGCAGTGTTTCAGACAAGAGATTTTCTTGCCCTGCCTTCAGATAGGATTGAATCGGAGACTGAATCTGGGACCTGCTGCATACAAAGCAGATGCTTGCTCCTGAGCCACAGCCCCTCCAGCCACGTCTCTTCATAACACCCACATTGCAGTTATTTCAAATGCCTGTATGATCTTGCTTTGCTAGGATGAAAAATGGGTACATAGTTTTAAATTAGGAATTTAAATTTTCTGTCTTTACCTTGCCTGAATCTAGAATGATACATTAGAAAACACTAAATCACATAATTATCTATAATATAATTGAAAGCAATCTTGGCCACACTGCTCTCAGCGCTCTATAGCTGTAGATCTCAGCCTAATTCACTCACTTTGCAACCTAGGTGAACCACTAAGGTGACAGATGGGTCACAATGATCCCCCCCCCCCAAAGGTATTTGTCGATAATAAAAACAGAAAGTCCTTGGTGGCTTTCATGTACTCTAGACTAATCAAAGACATGGGGTTGTAAAGGAGCAGCTCAATACTCTACTATCAAAAGCCTAAACTGAGTGAATAGTTTGGAATAAAGGCACTCTGACGTCCATGATGTGAATGCAGAGCTTACATAAGAGGAGAGGAAAGGAATATTACAAAATGTGTTGAAGTGTGGCTGCACATTCTCCTTTCCTTTTCAGATGTATCTTTGTCCCCTTAGAGGTATCACAGATCACTTTCCAGTTTATAGTGCAGCAAAATGCACAGTAGTTTCTCATGTGTGGTATGAAAGCCAGAAGAATGCCCTCAAAATAGCACCTGTTTCAGGAATATGTCATGTTTGTAGCACACAAATACCTGTGTATCTTACATGATTAAAGAATATGCACAAGTGTGTTCAGGGAGAATTTTACTCCCCCAAGCCATTTTCTGTATTCTGTGTATTCTGGAGAAGTAAACTCTTCTCTCCAGGGCCGTCTTAACACATGGGCCTGATGGGCACTTGCCCATGGGCCCCATACTAATCTGTGTATGTTAACCCTTGGAAAATTGGAAAACTTCCAAAATTAACAGTAGTTGTAGTTGTCATAGGGGCCCCGGTACACTGCTTTGCCCGGGGCCCCTAATGCTGTTAAGACGGCCCTGCTTCTCTCCCCTCCAGAGTCCCCTGGTAAGAGCCTTCACTCTGCTCCCCTCAGCTCCCTAGCTGCTGGAATGGAACTCCCCAAAAATACACAAAGAGGGAATCACAATGAACCTGTTTATTTAATAAAAACCTCTCTGTCAGCTGGAGTAGCTGGAAAGCAGCCCAGACAGGCAGGGAGAGGGAAGAACCTACCTCAAGACTGCAGTGGAGCAGTGAGGGGGAGGCTGCTGTGGTGCACAGACAAGAATGGGGAAAGGATAGTGGGGCTGCTCCTGGGAGTTGCCAGGATGGGAGGAAAGAACAGGGAGTGTGGAAACCACACTACTCTGGTAAAAGTATGATTGTCCGATTGGCTGGTAAGTCCAGGTAAAGATTTATGCATCATGTAAGCAGTGCGGGGTTGTTTGCTGTGCTGTGTGAACCCAGGTCCAGTGTACATAAGCTTCATTCCCTAGACCAGTTTTCTTTGAAAAACCCAGGTAGACATATTGTATGTTGCTTCATTTTGGGATATAAAACCTCCTAATGCTAAATACAATAGATTCTGGGTATATTTTTCACTCATTTCTGATTTTTTCCCAGCAGAAAATAGTAAGTGGTAAGAGACTAGAATTTGTGGACATTTGAGGACAGACATTCATAATATCACAGGAGAACAATTTTATATGTCAATGTCTATGTAAATTCTGCCATGTAAAGTGTGTTTGGGGAGCCCATGTATCTCCACTTGATTGGAGGAAGGGTTTAACACGGAAAATTCAACTGAGCACCATCCAGGATGTTGCTCAACAAAAGTGGTTAATGTTTGTGATTTCAGCACTCATATTGTTCGGCACTCAGAATCCAACACTATCAGCCTATAAAGGGCAGGGTTTGGACTGCAGCTAAAAAAGATGAGCCACAATGCAAAAAGCCATTTCTGATTTATGTTGCATATACACCCCTCAGAAAATCTACAGTGAAACTTGAGTTGGGCTTGATGTTATGTGAAACTGCTTTAAGATGAATATGTTTAATTTCTATTGTGAGTTTGGGGAAAAGGGGCTGAAGGTCGGTGATAAAATACATGCTTAACATGCCAAAGGTTCCAGTCTCTTGAATTAAAAGCAATAGCTTGCAGGTGATGTGCAGCATCTTTGGCCTGGTCTCAACAACTTGCCATGACCTGAAATGTTCTATGGAGAAAATGAGGTAAATTTGTATGAACAAACTAAAATGTAAGAGAGAGTGGTAGTTATATAATGTCAATGCATTTTATAAGATTCTGCCATCCTTTCCACCTCCTCCTTCTTTAATCAATAAATTCACATCATGGATTTCAGACAAAGTGCCTTTATTTTCAATCTATTCATTCAATTTAGATTTTTTAAATAGTTGAATATTGACCTGCTTCTTCACAATACCATGTCTTTGATTAATTCCAAGTACCTCAAAGCCACTGGAAGACCATGTATTTTTATGATCAACAAATGCTTCAAAATCATTATAACAGTACTGTCTCCTTATTTCTTAGTTGTGTGGCAAAGTATATTGGTTAGGCCCAAGTCCACAATGACAGAGAAATGTTAGTATGGACAAACTTGTTTTGCTGAATTCATTTTGACATGTTATTCCATGGCTTCTGACTCATCACAATTGGTGTATACCAATTAAAACAAGAACATGATACTGTAACATTTGTATTAAAAATGTAAACTCTATTGTACATCTTACATCATGGCAAAATGATGGTGAAAATTCCTGTTGTTGCCACTGCACAACTGTTCCTACAAATAGATTTTGGGAAGACCAAAAGCAGCTGGGTACTGTACAGATTTGAATTCAGCCCATTCTCACAATATAAAAACTGGAGAAAACATCTACATTTCATTTTTCTTCCACAATTGCAGAGGACTGCATCTCACAATTGTATAATTATTGCACATTACTTTTTGTGCCAGAGTATTTTGCAATCCTTAACTCCACTATCAAAATAACCTTGTGAGAATGAACACATTTGTTCTCATTTCTCTGACAGGCAAATGAAGTATAGAGATAATAACTTGCCCAGCACTGTTAGCACATGACACAGATGTGCAAAACTAAGTACAAATAAATCCCCCTCCTCCTTTCTCTGTTTAGCTTGAACAGTAGCAAGATCCATGGGCTCTAGAGGTCATCCCAGTTCATAGTTTTCATGGGATCCATCGGTGCCACTTCACAGGTAACAGTAGCAACTATGCAAGGAGCATGAACAAACCTGCCCTCAAATGACACCAATTGAGTGGAATAGGAGTCCTTCTGAGTGTCTCCACAAGGCGGAGCAGAGCATAACACTGATGAGAGACAGAAAACCTCCCCCACCCCAACACACATCAGCACAGTGATACCCTTGCGTGGTGGACACTGCTACTGCTATAGCAGAGCACAGCCTGCACAGTGGGCAAAAAAGCAGGGTACACGGGGCATCAGTGCTGTTGTTGCACATAAATGCATCAAAAGTAGATTGCAACCCAAGAACCGCTCCTCTAGAATGCAGCAAATAATTTATTGACTGGGGTGGCTTATGGCGAGTTTCAATGGCTTACTGTTTGTTTCCACTAGACCAGGGGTCAGCAACCCACGTCTCTGAAGCCGCATGTGGCTCTTTCATCCCTCTGCTGCGGCTCCCTGTCGCTCAAAATATGCATCACAAACGCCGGCACACGATTTATTGAGCTTTCTGACCCCCGGTAGGCCAACCATGGATAAATCCAAGAAAAGAAAAGTTTCAGAAGAAAACAGAAACATTTAATGGTACGTAGGCAGATTCATTTGCTTTTACTGCTGATGAGACTGGTTTACAAGTGTGCTTAATATGTGGTGAGAAATTGGCAAACAACAAAAAGTCGAATGCTGCAAGACATTTCCAGAATAAACACACAGCCTTTGCTGAAAAATATCCAGCTGGAGATGAGAGAAAAAAAAAAAACCCCTTTAGGAACCGATGCGGAAGGTTGATCTGAGCAAAAATCATTTCAAGAAGTGGATGAAGTCTGCGAATTCAACTGCATATGCTAGTTTTGTGGCCGCTCAGGAAATAATCAGGCACGGGAAGCCGTTCACAGATGGAGATTATATAAGAGAATCATTCATTGATTTCATAAATGCAACACACTATAGTTTTTTTATACATAGCATAAAGATAAAAAAGATATATGCAGTGTTATCTTCATTTTAGATGTCAAAAGGGTGTGGCTCCCAGTGTTTTCTTTTCTGTGGGAAACGGGTCCAAATGGCTCTTTCAGTGTTTAAGGTTGCCGATCCCTGCACTAGACATACAGTAGGATGCTGAAGGAATCTTCAATGTGTTAGAATGAGCTTGTCTTTTTATGAATCTGACACATCGATTCTACAGTAGACCTACAGCTTTTCCTATGTTGCATGGGTTCTGCAGACTGGTAGACAAGTTTTTAAAAATTTTATTTCAGAGTTTGTATGACAAATCTAGTCATACAAAAATATGAAGAAATGAAAGAAAAATAACATTTTCTCCTTAGGTTAAAATGTGAAAATACACATTGTGGGGGATTTGTGCATTTTTGGAAGTACATATTTACACAAGTGCAAATTTATGCATTAACACAAGTTTGGGTATTTGAAAGTAACCTGATTCTGTAAAAGAGAGGTTGACAGAATGGGAGGCACCTGAAAATCTGCAGAACTCCGGTGGAACAGATTTAACATGATCTGCACATCCCTAGTTTCTAGGCACAGGTCAACGTGCTGCTTGTCCAGGTGAATCCTCAGAAAGAAACCTCATTTCTGCAGAGAGTTGGGAGGTAGCCTGCATTATTCAGAAGAGAGGAGCAGCCAGGTGGCAGAAGTCTTTCTCAGTGGCTCAGTCAACAAACACCTAGTCAGAGGGACTGACTTGATCAGTCTTTGTTGTCTCTGTCAGTCACCCTTTTCTCTTATCACTCTTCATTATCTCTCCACAGGCAACTGGGAAGTCCTCTAAGAGTCATGAAGGAAGGATGTTTATTTATTTAAAACATTTGTACTCCTTCTTGTATTCAAAATGGTTCTCTAGACAGTTTACAAAAGACCAAAACTATAACTGCACTATATAAAACAAATTTCCAGTTATAAAAATATACCATAAAATAATTCTATGTCATATACAGGTAGTCCCTGGGTTACAAATTCCATTCTTAAGAATGTCCTTAAGTCAGATTTGTTTGTAAGTTGGATCATGTATATAAAAAGCACATAATATACTTAAGAAATACTTCCATATACACTGAAACATCTTAAACACAATGCAGCATTTTAATAAAGATAATAATACAATGATAAAGTAACTACAGGTACTGAAGAGAAAGAAAATATGTATATATGTGTGTAGGTATACAGTACAGTTCTTAAATAGTTTAGATAGAAAGATGCTAGAGTGTGCGGGGAGATTACCACTGGAGTCACTTTCTAGCTGTGACTTCACAGCGCACTGGCACCACTTTTCCCCTCCTCCTCCCTCCCTCCTTCCTCTCCCCATCACCCGGCATGAGTTCTGACTTCGCAGCTCCCCCAGGAGTGAGTAGCAGTTGGCGAAATGGGTTCCCAGAGGCGCTGATTGAGTAAGATACGAGACATCTGGGTTTGCTTCTTCAGGTTGTTCTTAAGAACAGGTTGTTTGTGACCCAGATGTTTGTAACCCAGGGACTACCTGTATTAAAAACCAATCAGTCATTAAAATACTGGGTTTCATGGTCATGTGCCACGTAGAGCGCCAGTGCAGCTCACAGTAGCAGTGATGAGTGACACGCGACTTGCCCCTCTCTGGGGTTTCCTCCTCTGTTCGCTTAGTGTGCCTGTGCCATTCCTGTGAATGAGGGTTAGCTGTGTAACAAGTGCATCAATACCTTGAATGGAAGAAAGTACTTGTTTTCTGCTGTTTGTCCTGCACTTGTCACAGGCAAGTTGTGGGAACAAAAAGAGCAACTTCTCCATTCTTATGTGTCCCTAGCAGGCTTCTTCCATTACTTGGATCCCACATCAGAATTCTCCATCAAAGGTAGAGATCTGTATTGCAGTCAGGACCTTGTCAGGGACAGACAAAAAGTTCTAAGGAGCTCCATGATTCCTTTAACCTTCTTGATCCTTCTGTCCTGGTAATGTAATAATAAACCAAACAGTCACGGTGTGGAGGGGTAGGTGGATTTAGACCAAAGTCCTCAGCCAGAGTGTGTTGGATTTATTTATTTATTTATTTATTTTTCAATTTATATCCTGCCTTTTTCCTACAAAGGGCTCAAGGGAGCTTAGATCATTCTCCTCCTCCATCTTATCCCCACAACAACAACCCTGTGAGGTAGGTTGGGCTGAGAGTCTGTGACTGGCCCAAAGTCACCCAGTTGGCTCCATGGCCGGGCGGGGACTAGAACCCAGGTCGTCTGAGTCCCTGTCCCATGCTCTTAACCACTATGCCACACTGGCTCTCTTGGTTGACCATGTTGGTTGACCATGGGGAAGGTGACTGGACATAATGGAAGGCATCTTGGGATCAGACAGTTGCCTGAATGAAGCTATTGGTCCTTCCACTGAATGTCTGTAACATTGCACAGCTTCGAGCACAGGGTGTGGAGAAGGGAGAAGGTCTTCCCAAAACTCTCTCCTCTGCGGTCATGCCTAGAGACTCTTGTAATTCTAGGCTTTGCTCCTTGGAGCCACGTAGCCGTCTGGAGAAGGAACAAAGAAAGGAAAGAAGCATGCCACAGGTTGTTTCCAAGGACACTACAGTAGCTACATCATGAGTTATTCTTCTTGTGGATTTTTAGCAGGTGTAAGCAACCTGTTCAGGTGCATGGGCTTGAAAAGGACTGGGGACACAGTTGACATGTTTTCCCCATGAGTCTCTTTCTTTCTGCCCACCCTTCTGCCACAAGATTTCTTTTCCACGCCACCTCCAGCTTCTTCTTCCCTGCACTCATCTTCTCTTTTCCTCTCCACATCAGCCCACCCAATTTCCTTTCCTGCTGCCATGCTGACTTCTTGTTCTTGCCTGCAACTTCCTTTCCTCAACAGTTGGACTCCTCTCCTCTCCTCTCCTCTCCTCTCCCCACCACACAAACCACCACACTCACCTAGTTCTCTTATCCTGCTTGGGAGCAGTTTTCTTCTCACTGTACTCACCTCTTCTCCCAATCAGATACAGCTATAGCTATAGGCATACATATACATAGAGAAAGAATTAGGTGTTATAGTGGGAGAGAAGTCAGAGTGGTGGAGGCAGTCAAATAAGAAGACCTACTGTATCTATCTACTCCTATATTCTACTCCTATTCAGAAGCCTTTGTGGGTGGGCTATTAAAGTCAATGGAAGAGTCAAAGTTCTGTGTTCAGGATAATAACGAACCTTCTCAATAACTGTCCATACAGATAGGAAAGGAACCCTGTCTTTCAACAGTGAGATGGCATTCTTCTGAACCCTGAAGCAGAGTCGATCAGCACTCTATGCCTTATTGATTGTTTACTTCCCAGCCCTGAAAAAAGGGGGGGGGGTGTGGAATATATTATAATGAAACAATGGGAAAGTGGATCAGGTTTAAGCCTTTATCGCTGAAGTGAGGCTCCTTGTGCATTAAAAAAGGAACCCCTACCCAGACGTTGTAATAGGAATGGCTCCAGTTCTTGTGCTATAAATTTGAGTGTGTAGGAAGAAGACTTATTGGTGAATTTAGCAGTATTTTTCGTTGAAGTGGCAGTTGCTAACCATTACACCAGTATTTATTTGATTCTTAAAGAGCACAAAAGCATGGACTACAAATAAAGAAGATGGAGTAATAGCTTTTGACTGGGCCACTAACTTTAAACTTGAAATGAAGTGTCCAGTTTTGAGTTACTGTGTCCAAATGCCATTTGTACAGTTTGAAAAGTGGGGGCATTTTTCCAGCTTGTCACTGTTAGCTGTAGTTCATTCTCATGAATGATATCACTGAAGGCACACGTTGCGCTGCTATAAGTACTTCACTCATGACTGGAATGTATTAAATGTATTAATCTGTGCCTCTGAGTGTAATTTAGGGAAGCCCTACGTTTGACACATTCTTGTACATCCTTGTTTTATGGCCCTATCCTGCAGGTAGCCATGTCTCAAAAGCAAAGTGACAGAATGAAGTTAAAATTGTGTGTCACAAACTACCATATGCACTTGTGTGCTTATTTCACTGTCAGAATTATAGGTATTAGATTAAATGTGTCCACAGCTCAGTTTTATGTCACCATTGCCGATATTAAGATCCATGCTGGGCAGCCCAAAGTTCTAATGATTCTCTCACCTTGTGGCATTAAAATGACACCATGAATGTAAAGCTTATACACGCACATCTTGAATAATCAAACGGTGTGACAAACAGGAAATAAAGACTCAGCCATAACACTCAAAGAGAAAACATGAGGCTAAGTTATCTTGCCAAATATTTGTCAAACCTATTTTAAACTGCCTGAATAAAAAAATGCATTTTTTTTCTTTTTGTGCAGCAAGGTTGGCTCTTGTGTCAACCTACTGAACTCATAAAGCATTTATAGACAGCTTTTTGCCATTATCTCTCATAAATCTGAACTCAGCTTTGCCCAGAAATGTATGATTTTGGAATTAATGTGACTTTTACTACAGTCCCTAAGTTGCTATATAGACACATTTTGTCAACATGTTGCTATTGGGTTTTTTGTTTTGCTGGTAATTAAATGGTAGGAATATTATTCCTAATCCATGTAGTTCAGAGGAGTAAGGATGTGGGAGAATATTTGGAGCAGCAGCACCAGTCTATCCAAAGCCACAAACTCTTAAGTAATCTCACAGAAGTGTTTAGGACTGAAGTACTGGCTGAAGATGCATCCTTCATTGCAGACCCTGCAGAGAGCTGGGGTTCATCTAGATGAACTCCCAGGTCCTGTCCAATGCCATGGTTGAGTTATAGAGATTGTTTTAGGCTATGTAGTGCCAGGATTTCAGACCCACTTGGAATGAATACCTGGATTCAGTGGAAGTGTACAATCAACTACTCAACAGTTTATTAACAGCAACAGGAATTCCTAACCACAACATGCTGAGGGGTAGTCAGTATAAGACTGGCTATGAAGAATGCAGCATATGCAGAGTGATGTATAGGATCGGAGGAAAATGAGACTTTGAATGGGTGATATGTGAGAACAATATAGAAGCACAACATTACAATACATTGCAAGAAATTGTGAAATCTTCAGGGAGATCAGGGAAACATCATGATGCATCAAGAGCTGGAGTAACAGATAACAAAGAAAACAATCAGAGATTACAGAATTTAAAGGCTTCAATGTTTGCTTTTTACAGTGGAGGATAGGAAAGACAAAGCATGAGCTGACCAGGTATTTTGAATTGCAAAGGAAAGCACAGCTGCATCTATCTCAGCTTGCAACAGTTTCTGTTTTGCAGATTGGATAACAAGAGATGCATGTACATGCCAGTGGATTATTTATTTATTTAAATTTATACTGTCATATTATTATAAAATCTCAAGACCATTAGCGAGATATACATTTTGTGGCTTCAAACTTGCAACAAGGTTTCAGTTCTCCTGCCAGTGCTGCTCTGCAATCTAAAGCAATCAGCCAGTGGTTGAATCATTTGCATAACCTGGGGCTGTTCTCCCTTTGCCTGTAGAAGAAGCCAGAATGGGGAAAAGCCCTGCAGATGGAGGGTGGGCGGAGGAAGAAAGGCAAACCTTCTATATTCCACAATATAAAGCTTGTAACTTTTATTAGGGCAACTCCAACAGTAGCTCGTTGGGCAATCATAATCTATAAAGCAGTTGTGAAACATTACTAGAATCGGATGTGACTCAACTAGGTAACTGGCTCATCTGCAGAGGTTTCCTGTAGGCCAATTTTGGGTATAATCAGGCAGCCAGGCTGTATAAGGAGCATAAAGATGAAACATTTGCTTTGGGCTAGGAAAAAGTTCTATTTCTCATTGCTGGGGTGATATTTTTGTTAGGAGAGGAAGGCAACATTAGTGAGGAAATGGAGCTTCATTTATGAGGCCTGGAAGGAATCTTCTTTTAGGCAAATACCTCACCATTTAATCTGGTCTATTTACAAAATTGCAAACAGACTGGTGGCTGCCTCATTGACATGTCTGAGAATACCTGTTCACACCTGCCTATTCCCCCTCCCCAACATACATATGCACAGCATGGAACTGAAGACCTGTGTTTGTCTCAACTTCTGGAAAGGGAACCAAGTGGGCAAGGATAGAGTGTTTATATGTTTACATAGAAATTTGTCCTACAACTCCAAGCATTCCCCAGCTAGCTGTGATAGCTGGGAAATGATGGGTGTTGCAGGACAAACTTCTGTCTAAACATGTATTGCAATGCAAGTAAAAGCAGTCTTTTCCCTTCTCAGATCAGCCTTTCTCAGTTGCCACTTATTTATACATTTATTTATTTATCTTTAACATTTGTATGCTGCCCAATAGCCAAAGGCTGTCTGGGCAGCTGGGCACTTGACTCAAACTCTGGCAGGTTTCATGGGTGTGCTGTTCCGCTCTGCCTGGGAGGCTGTGGAAAGAAAAATGGCTTTGGGGGTGGGTGGAGAGTAAATGCATTTGGCAGGGTTCCCCCCTTGTGCCCTTCTGCTCTTGCTTGACCTACGCAGGACTTGAGTTCATGCTGGTCTGCTTGTGAACCACAGGCTCTGGCGTTAGAACTTTGGGTTCCAAATCCAGTTCTCTGCAGTTCTCCAGATGATCACACCTCCTATTTCACCCCCCCCCCATCCCAGTCGCTGACTCTTGGATGCTTTCTTAGTTTTTGTGCAGTTTTTCCTCCATTCTAAAAGGCTGAAATGCTTCTCTTAAGGCTTAATTCCTGGCAGTAAGAGTTTTAAGCCAAAATATGCTGGTACCCATCTTTTTGTTTCTACCCTGCTCTTTTTGTCTTTGGATCCATCCATCACTGGAATGTGGCCCTCAAATCTACTCCAAAATGGAATTTGGCCCTAGTGCTGAAAGAACTTCTGCCTCGCTTTAGAGCAATTGCGGGGAAGGAACATTACCAGCACAGGAAGAGTAGGATGGGACATCTAGGAAAACATTGCTCAAACCTATCTGTTCCCTTGCCCAGCTAAGCATGCTTTCTTCTAGGTTAACTTCTGAGTAAGAACCAAAGAGGACCTTTGCTGAATTCAACCAAAGTTTCCTTCTAGTCAGCATCCTATGGCAATCTTACACAGCTCCTTCTTAAGACTTAGATATGTTACATATCTAAGGTTACATATTTATTTTAAGGTCTCCTTTCATCTTTCAACCGGTTGTAAGTTCAGATTGTGCCAATCAACTATGTCTGGTTAGCAAGACAAGGCTTTATTTAAATAAAAACATCTTCCGCAGATGCCTGAACCAAAGCAATGTTGTCATCTGCTTGACATCAACCGACAAGCGTTCCATAGAGTTGATACCCTAAAAGAAGATCAGGGCTCTACTCTGAGTGCATCCAAATGGACAGCACGGAGAACATGCTCCTTCAGGTCTTCCAATCTCAAGTGGTTTACACCAACAACAGCAAATAGGTATAGTTCCCCCAATAGAGATGCTACATGTTGTAACATGGCACTCTGCACTAACTGCCTCTTTCAGGCTTGCTTCAAGGACAGCCCCACATCAAGCCATTGCAGGAAGCCTGTGCCACTGTGGCCACTGTGGCACCACAGAGCCCAGGCTATGACTTTCAAGAAGAGGCTGAAGCTGGCACGCTAGTCGAAGACTGCTAGAAGGCAGTCCAAGTTGCTGTGACCACTTCAGCCTCCAGCAACAGTGAGAGACCTAGCAGATCCTGTACCTTATCTTGCAAAGGGAGTGCAGCTCTATCTAGAGCAGACAATAGGCCTATCTCCAGGACATGGGAGTCACTCACCCACAGGGCCTCCATCTTGCCAGGATTCAGCCTCCGTTTATTGGTCCTCATCCAGCTCTTCACTGAATCTAGGACTTGCACAGTCTCAGCTGATTTGAATGTCACAGTGAGACAGAGCTATGTGTCATCTTGATGGCTCCAAATTCCGCCATGACTTCTTCCAGAAGCTTCATAAAATTGATATTAAACATGAAGACAAAATAGTACACTGTGGAATTCTATAGCTCAAGTGCCAATCACTGAGAAAAAGTCACCAAGTGAAAATGACTCTGCAGGAAGGACCAGTGCCACTATAATGCAGTGCCGCCAGTGCCAGCCCAGGGCTGCATTCTCCCTACAACAGGGAAAAACATGATATTGCTGGGAAAATTCGTCCCCCTTTCTCTGCAGCTACTGGGAGGATTGCAGCTGAGTTCGTAGGGAGCAGGGAGCCTGAGTAGGCTGTCAGATGAAATCACTGTTCCTGCAAATCAGAAGGGGCCAGTGCTGCATCCCCGTGAGCCACTATGGCTGCCACAGCCAAATTAGCTCCTTACCGGGCAGCTCCTTCTTTCTCAGTCCCAACCCCGTCTTTACCCGTTTTCTTCTTCTCCACATAGTGTATGCAAGCCTGGGAGCCTGAATCATGCCCAGCAGTTGGGGTTGCTTTTTAAAGGATGATGCCAGGGAAAAGCAGGAGTCAAAGAGAGCACCATTGTGCATGAATCAGAGCCTGATCCTTAGAGAACTTAAATGAATCTTACCAAATTCCACTGAATGCCATTGCCAGAGTTCTCCAATCACTGTCTCCAAAAGTATGATTATTGCTACTTTTTAAGCTGCTGGTGCACAGTTCTCCCTAATGCGTTGAATTTCTTTTTCTCTTTATTAACCTCTATATCTTTACTTGTACACATTTCAAAATAAGTATATAACAATATGTGGTGTGTCCTGCAGGACTGATGAGACTTCAATATGAAGCCAGGCAATTCATAAATGTAGAAAGCTGCAACGCTCCACCTGCAGGCATCGTTAGCTGGCAATGATGAGGATGATAGAAGTGATGGGAACAGTGACTGAACTCTGACCTTATCGATCGGAGCCACCTCTAACCAGCTGAGTTGCTCCGGCCCAGTCAGCTGAAAAGGAATTTAAGGGAGAGTCATCTTCCCTGTTCGACTTGCCTGTCATTAATAATGTTTTCATCCATGACAGTGATAAACATGCAGTACTTAAGGAGAGTTTATTAAGGTCAGTCTATAAATAAAAATTAAAATTTTAAAAAATGGGTTTACACAGATGAACAGATGGATGAATAAAGTGATTGGGAAAACAATAAATATGAAAATAGACAGCTGGTTAAAGTATCTGGCAGCAATCCTTCAAAAAAGAAAAAAGAAGGAAACCCTCCCATGCCTCAAATAACTGGTAACATCATACAATTCCCTTCTGCCACCCCCCACCACTAGCAAAGAAATAGATTTAATGAAGCTGCTTCAGAACTTATAGGCTTCGTAGATCTATGACCTGACTAATATTTTGTCATTTAATGCCTATTCTCTGATCTGATAAAAAGGATTGCAGCCATTTTTCTATGTCAAGTTATAACTGAGTGCTACTAAAATTTAAATGTCTCATCTGTCCTTGGATTAAATATCAAAAGCCTTAAAACCACTGATTTTTTACTTCATATAAGATGCTATCAAATGTACTGACTACTTCGGTTCCACCACTTCCAAAGGGACAAAAAATACCGTATTTTTAGTAGACTAATTTAAGTCCAGGAGGGGAAAACAGAAAACTTATGCTTCTTATTTAACCTTCAAATTCAAGATGCCATTAAAAGCTTTTGGTTTTTTGCTTTAATTCTTTTCATTAGCTGGAATGCAGGTAGATTTTCCCTTTGTCCATACCCAATTATCCTCCTATAGTAATTTCAACCCAAATACATGTACTTCATATCTTGTGTGATAAAGTTCCTTCAGGAAAGATTGTAGAAGATCAGAATTAATCTGTGTATTAAATAGCATTTTGAAACATCAGGATGGACTTATTTTGAAATATGCAGAAACAGTGGAAGACAGTGAATGCAATTCAGAGCAAGCAAGGCACTTCTAAATGCAGCTGGAATCACTGGGAACAAAGGGCTCAACTTGCCCTTACCAGTTCAAATGTTTGCTGAAAAAACTGTTGCATTTAGTTCAATGGGGCTTCCTCACAGGGGCTGTGTCCCCTCAGCTGCACTGAATTCAATGAGATTTAGTGATCTCTGGATTGCGGCCAGAAAATACTTTGAGGTGATTGGGGCACATTTCATCCCAAATAATGCATGAACCTTCTGCTCAAGAATTTCATGAGAGCAGACATGTTTTGAGTATAAGATGGCTTTTTATCTAGAATGTGAGCTGTAAGTCTACATGGCATTTTTAATTGTTTTGTTTCAAAGAAAGAGGTGTATCCTTTCTTCAAGTCTGCATTATACCAGAATATAAAGAGAATATTTTGCTGCTGCTGGTGGTGTTAATTAGAAGCATTAAGCTATAAAAAACTGAGATTGGTTCAATTATATTTGAAAGTGCATTTGAAGTTACTTCTGTAAGTAAAGCAGCACATATAAATGCTTGGTTGTAGGAAAATGGTGCTGAAAACCAAGTCTTTGAGATATGTGCTGCTTTACTCAGAATATGCATGTGACTTTTAAGAGCACAGCATGGAATGCATGGTGGTTTCCATGTGCATTTATTTATCTTCAAAGAACAATTAGAGAAAAAAACTGCCTTCTTTACATATTTTGCTCTTCAGCAGGGTGGATAACTAGTGGTTATTTGGACGTTTTGTACTTCAGTTCCTCTCATTGCCCATCCAGAACAACCAATGGTAAGGAATGAAGGAGTTATAGCCCAAAACTCCCTTCAACTCTGATTATTATTTCTGCTGGCCGGGGATGATCGGAGTTGGTCCAAAACGTCTCGAAGGTCATCAGGTTCAAGAAGGCTGCCCTCGGGGATCAATGTGGGTTAATGGAAGTGCTGAAGGACTTCAGCAATGGCACCCTGTACTACTATTGTGTGTGAGAAATGGGAGGCTTCTAACCATCAAGTTGACACATGGTGAAAGAAAGCAGGTGATTTAATTGGGGACATAAAACAGGGAAGCATTCAGCCATCAGTGGAGTATCACATAAGAACTGGGTTCAAAGGTAACATTTCTAACCAGGCTTCTGTGGTTGTCAGTCAGAAAAATACCAGAAGAAATTAGCCACCCTCTTCCAGGGCTCATCCTGTACAGTATATTTATGTAGCAAAAATCTCAGAACACTCCTGGGTTTCAAGTGATTAATAAGGTACTTCTGCACTCTCTCTCACAATCTTCTCCAGTGCTTCATCAGCCTTCGTATACTCAGTCCCAAGTTTTTCTGAGTTTCTGGTCAGTAAACAAGTGGGCTACTCTGCAAGTGAGGCCCACTACTGGGGCCCATTCACAAACAGGGACCATAGCGGATTCCATTCCGTAAGTGGTACCCACCACTTGCAAGACTGGGGTTTAGTGTTTCCTTTCCCCTCAAACCAGTGGACATACTAGTTTCTGGTTCAGGACAAGTTTCTTTCATGTGAGCATTGCTGGCCTGCCTCATTCCAGCAGTAATTATTTCTGCTTGCTTCTGGTTCCTAGAAGAGCTAAATCTCTGTTGTGCTACTGATGTGTGCCACTTGTGGCCAGAATCAGTAGTGAGCCCAGCTTGCACAATCATTCACTTATTTATTATGTTTTCATTTCTATACTATCCAATATTGGATGCGTGCATACCACCCTGTGCCTTCTCTTCTTTTCCCAGCCACTTTCCTTTTGTCGCCTCAGGAACAGCAACATTCTTTCTGAAGATCGGAAACACAGATCACACCAGAGACTGTTGGGAAATGTAGTGCCTAGACTCTGCCGTCCCTTTACATATGCTATGACAATTTAGGTGCACCCAAACAAACAAGCACAAAACCCTGTGCAAATATGCCCAGAGTTTTAGTACATATTTTCAAAGGAAATGGGAAGCATGATTGAATCTTCTTAAGCATGATGCAGCCTTAGCACAAAGTTAATCATGTAGGTCCAACAGAGCTCAACAGAATAAACATTTCCAAGATCATGTACAGCTCCATTCCCTTTAGCATGCCGTTTGGAGCCTGGCTCTCATTCACTTCAGCTCTGATGAGTCAGTTATATGAATCAGGCAACATGGGTCAGATCTGGATTTTTGGCACACAAATCAAGTCACAGCTTTCCCTAGAAGCAAAAATTAGAAAACTGAGGTGGTCATATTTGGGCACATCATGAGAAGGCAAGAGTAAATGGCGATGACAACCATGTTAAGGGAAGACAAAAGGGAAAACCAAATATGAGATGGATGGAATCTATAAAGAAAGCCACAGGCTCCAACTTGATAGAGCTGAACTGAGCGGTCGTGATCAGGAAATTTCAGAGGACTTTCATTTGTAAGGCTGTCATTGGTGTAAGATGACTTGATGGCATATAGCAACAACAACAGAACATGCTAAAACCCTCAGTGTTTCTAATGGCATGCCAAAATCCTAAACTGGCATTTGGCAGGGAACCTGCACAACCAGTTTAGCTTGTTTTAAGTGACTAGGGATCAACATGAACAGCTTCAGCTACATAATGGAGGGTGTGGAGAGAACAGACCAGGAACACCTTTCAGCCTAAGCGCTGAATTCCATTTTGGAGATACTCTTGGGAACTGCACTCCAGGGGTAGGCTGAAGGAAAAGGAGCAGGCCTAAAGATATAACCCCTTCCACACTACATTGTGGTTTAAAGCACTTACAGCCAGGACGTAGGCCTGGGGAGAATAGAAAGTGGGGAAAATGTGAAAAATCCAGGGAACCTCCCCGCTATCAGGTGCTGGGGCAAAGGGAAAGGCATGGTGATTTGGGCAAACTGGGGGCGTGTTTGGGTTTCTCAGAGTACTGATTTTGGCCCCTTTTCCTGAGATTCTGAAAAGATGGGAAGGACACACAATAGCAGCAACATTATGGGCCATTATTAATTTTATACTTAGTGCTGGGTTACTTCAACCATAAGTTCGGAAAACAGTTTGACAAAGTAATGAAAGAATGGCCTACATTGTCATTGCCTTGGCACACTTATTCTGTGGATAGTTCTTCCATTTTTTTCATTGTTGTGAGGGATACTTGTTGCCATGTGGATACTTTTAGTAAGTTATGAGGCCCTATCTTCAAGCTGTCAAAAACAAATCACACATTAAAAATCTGGATGGAGGTTGGATAGGTATGTCTGTGTGTAAGAGGGAGTGGGTGTATGGGTGTATGGTAAGCTGGGATCCTCCAGAGTGTGAGAGAAAAAGAGATGGGGGTGGAATATGTTGGTTGGGTGTGCGGGGAAAGTATGAGTTTGCCTTCGAGGAAAATGGTTCCTGTTGGTGCTAAAAACTGTGAGTTCAAGGGAAATGCTTATTGAATTTGGGCTCAGGCCCCACCTCTGTCTTTGAGTACAGATTACTCTATTCTAATCTATTGGACAGATTACTTGTCTTTGTGACTAGACATGCCTCCCATGGCAGCCATTTTTTGGAGGTGTCCAGGACATTTTCTCAAATTGCCAAATCCGCTCATGAGCCCAAAAAGCTTGCCTAGCCCTCTCTGGCATTCAAAAGATGAATCTTTTCACCCACTAGTCAAATGAGAACAGGATCCTTATGGCTAACGGGGCAGGATACACATCTGATAAATGAATATAAACAAACATAAACACAGTAGTCACTTGACAAGTGTGTGAAGCGGAATGCCGTTTTCCGTTTAGGGTTCCAATTCTAAGTATCCCTTCTTACAGCTTCTACTGTTTGGTGCAATGGTTGCTTTTTGTTGAAACATGGGCAGTGAGTTTGACTGGTCATCCGATTGCAGGGAGAAGATGTAGGTGTACAGTGGGGGAAACCAATGGCAAGATCATACCACAGCGTCAGGCCTAGCAATAGCTTTGAAGTTGAAATGTCCAGCTCAGAAGACATTATGCATGAATAAGTGCTACTGCAGTTAATTAGACTGGGATGCTTAAATTCCATTGATTTAAAAAAAGAAAAAAAATCATGTTGTGTTCTTCCAGATGCAGATGTGGGGAGAACTGTGGGGCAGTGGCTGAAACAGCCAGATGGCTTCATGTGAGCAAGTGCTTCACTTGGGACAAACTAGAATTGGCCAGGTAAAGATTTTAACCACTGGCTCTGGCATCACAACAGGACACCTATTGGTTGGCACCAGGGACATTGATAGTAATTTTGCAAGCCCCTCTCCCGCACATTTTGACTTAAGCCCACCATGAACTTTTTTTTCTTGCTTGTGGTGGCAGCTGAAGAACATCTCAACATGTCATCATTCTGGTATGTATTTGTGGGAGAAATGCAAAGAGAAATGGGTCACCTCATGCTGTATCTGCACAATCTGGGTCTAAATGGTGTCCACTAGGATTGGCTGAAGATGTGTATGCCGTGATCGCCAGAGACCTCTGTGAATGAAATGGCTAGGAACCCCAAAGAGGACTGCAATAACTTCTTCGGAGTTTTTCATGGACCTCGTTCAGATTGATAGTTCTGTAGCAAATGCACATTGCTAAGAGCAGCAGTGCAGATGGCTTCTGCTTGGGCAGTACTATCCATCTGCAGCATGGGAGAAGACCTCACTGTCTCTAGGCAGCCTGGGGAGCTCGCACAAACTGTCTCCTGATTGCACTTGAGGTCACAAACCAACCAAGTAAGCTTAGTTGGCTTCAGTCATCACATAGGACCATGGTGCACATCTGAGGCAGCGTGTAACCTGGAGAGTTGTGCTTTTAAATTGTGTACCTTTGTGCAGTCTCAAGCATACTTGGAAGCCCTTCTGAAGCAAGTGATGTCCGCACTTGTGCTCAGGATTACTCCTCTGATGATCATTTCCAGATGTTTGCGTTGTGGTTGGGAAGAACAGTATGTACATAAATTCAAGAAAGACCTTCCTTCCTTCCTTTCACCCACCCACCCAACAAATATACAGTTTTAGAACATTGGGTTCTTTGGAGACTGGTACTGAGAAAGTCACATTTCAGAAACAGTGCCCTGTGAACAATAAAATATTGTCACTCTGCCATGACTGCTGATGGGAAATATTGGTTTCATAAAGTAAGATGAAACCTTTAGTTTTAGTTTCAAATAGCTATATTTCCCAAAAGAACCCTTCAAAAATATTAAGGGGAACATTGCTGAAAATGCCAACGTGAATTTCAATTAGATTTAGGCTCCAATCCCCAAAGTATTTTTGCTGACAGGAACCCACTGAGGATTAGCTGTGTTTGGCTCATAAGTCTTCTTTTGTAAATAGCTCCAAGGATTTTTGCTTTGTTTTTCCTGCCAGGGATACTTTACAAGCTGTAGGACTTGGTATTTGGGTGGCGTGAGAGTATGTTGGTCTAGATAGTCAATTGAATATCCCATATGAAGCCTCTTATCAGTCCTGAACATTTTAGGTTGTGTGAGTACATGATGTTGAGAGGCTTATCATGTTAACACACTCTTGGCCAAAAACGGAATGAATTGCATACCTTGTGGAGGTGCAGAAAAATTACTGTTGGGCCTAAAACCTCCTTCTTCAGTTCAGAAAAGGCCAAACATCTATCTTACAGCATTGTAGATACCATAAGCCATAGCTAAGTCACAAGGACACTGACTACGACACCTTAAGCAAGTCATATTTTAAACAGAGTAGAGAACCTAGTAAGCCTAGTAAGGGTGACTTGCAAGAAAAAGAAACCTGGGATATACATGTTGTTGTTCTTCTTCTTCTTGTTGTTGATCTTTTGAGATGTCTCTCAAACTTGCATACATGCTGCCTCTCCATAGTTATCAAGGATACTCCATGCTTCTGATACTTGTCCCTACTGTCACTATCCCTCACTCTGTGCCGGAGGTGATAAGGACTGAGGTGGCTCAAGCATGACCTTGGACAGCATCTTAACGATCAATTTGGTGTCTGTGGATTTCAGGTTATGCCTTATTTGGCAAAAACTTGTTCCTGTTGTGTATATTGGATGCTCTTTAATATGGGTTTGTCTAAGTCAGCTAATTGCTGCAGGTGTAACACAGCTAACACTTTTTCTAACCATATGCTTTATCAATGCTCAATAGTTGCCTCTTTTTGGGAGGAGGTCGTCATATGGATAAATTCTGCACTGGAACAGTCCATAATATTTACTTATGTAGACATGCTTATAAAGTACCTACCGCTTTCTTGCATGGTCAGCACAAATGGAGTCTTTACATTCTTTTCACAGCTAAAAGACTGATATTACAACATTGGAATGATAGACACTCACCTCTTATAGTGCCAGGGATTGAAGACCTTGCAATGCTTTCAACATTTGAATGGGCAGTGTATGGATGCCACCTGCAAATGGATACTTATTAGGAAATTTGGTTTACTTTTGTTGAAGCTTATGCATAATTCTTGGGAAGCTGTTTTTTCACACACGCACACACACACACACACACACACACACACTTCATATATCTGCATTGAAGCAGCTATATTCAAATCTATGTAGCTACCATTTTAAAAAAAATATCTGTATGTTGAAATAACCCAATAAAGTTAATTTCAAAAGCATTCTATTCAGAGAAGACTTATGGACTCTCAACATCCCTGTGGAGAAAATGAAAACATTTAGGAACCTATTAGATTATACATTTTTTTCTTATAAAGAAAACATAAACATAAAACATAAGCATATATACAAAACACACACATGTTTGTTTGCTTATTGCAAATCACTTACTTTTTAAATTCATGTCTGCAATTGTAGAATTTGTTTATGATGACTGCAAACTAGGAAAGAAAGACTCTAGAAATCGAAACCACTGACACAGCAAAAAGGGAGAGAGAAAGAGTGAATTCATTCATCAAGTATTGCGTTAAAATGATTTGAAAATATACAGCATCTGTTTAATGTTTAAAGCAAAAGAAAGTGGGAAAGTAACTGAGCATGAGATAGCTTTCAATAAATAATCATGGAATAAATAGGTAAATACGCATGGGAGCACTATAAATGCACGAGTAGTTTGGTGCCAATAAAATGTGAAAGATAAAAATAAAATACAATATAGCTACAAAAGTATTTGTATAAATCATGGAAATGTACAGGAAGGAGAGAGAGCAAGGCTGCCTGCTCTGTGGACATTCTGGTTAAGGTAGTACAAGGAATATAATGCTGTCTACAAAGAATGGCTCAAAGAGTGTGAAACAACCAGCATGACTGAACCACAGTATTTCTAGAGGTGACATTTTACAAATTTTATGATTTTAACTGCAAATGGGCACTGTGCAATTACAATATAATAAAACTGGGTTCTGTGGTCATTTTAAGAGGGGACATGCTCTGGATTTCCAATTCTTTTATTCAGTCTCAGTAATGGTAATCATGGCTTCCTGGATTCAGATCGCTGAGTACACTTCAATGTACACACAGGTCTGCTGACTGAAGCATTTATGTGCACAGAGAGAAATGGGTATGAGGCTCAGCTCCGTGCACTTGTCAATGGGAATAGTACATGGGCAGGAAACAGGAAGAGTAAGGGGAGGCATGATAGCTGTTTTCAAATATCTGAAGGGTTGCCACACAGAAGATGGAGTAGACTTTTCTACTGCACCTGAGGACAGGATTAGGACTCTTGAGTGAAGCATTCAAGGAAGCAGATTTTGACTAAATATTGGGAGAAATTTCCCAAGGCCAAGAGCCTTGGTAGTGGGAGGCACTCATTTGCCAGAGTTATTTAAGTGGACGGCTGCCTGTCAGGGATGCTGTCATTGTATCCCACAAGGTAGATCCTATATTGTACAGGATATTGGTCCAGGTAACTTCCAAGCTGCATTCCAATGCTACAATTCAGTAAGTCTTTGGTTTAAATGCAAGATGGTACAAAGGGACGTCCCCTTGTTCTCCTTTTCACCTTTCAAATTTGTACTAAGGTATACCCCAGATCTCCAGCACAGACTATGGTGGGGTCATGAGGGACAGGGAAAGCATTCCTTTCTGCTGGCAATCAGTCAACGGGAATGCAATGAATGTATGTGTATTCCTCATATATTTATCCTTTGCTGATAGACAGTGTTGTCCACTAGACAACACTGGAACTGGATCTGGAGGACGTGGCTTCAGGGACCACCTTTGCAAATGTTCCTTGGTCTTATGCTTGTCACTCTTGGTTCTTCATCTCTAAAATGCAGGTATTAGTTACTTGCCTGAGTCATTGTCAGGCTAAGCTCTATAAAGTTGATAAATTACTTTCCTAATTAAATTACGATATACCTGATAAGCAGTACTACTTGTTCAAAGGAAGAACCTGATATGCTGTGGCTGAACTGTTCAAACATTACAAATGTGCATCTGATATTTTTCTGGTTCTTAGCCATGGAAAAGCTGGAGTTATCATACCTCAGGCCACTTTGTAATGAGCAAACATTTGGTGGATGAACGATCTTCCTTCTTCTTGGAAACGACTCATAAAACCTGGAACTCATGCATTCTCTGGGGGTGTAAACACTGCCTTTTATAAATATCCTTGTGCCTGGAGCCCAGATGGGAGTAGAGCTGGGGCAGGAAGGGAGGAACAGCACTGGATGCCTCACTTGGAGAAACTGCAGGCCACAACTTTACTGGCTATATTGTGCAAGTTGCAAAGCAAGCCAGACTCTCCTGTTTCTGAAAATCCATTTGAAGCCAACAACAGTCAAAGTTGGAAACAACAGACTCAAAGAGCTCGAGCTGAAACTGAAGTGGACTCGCCCCTATCCTGTGTCTGCAAGTTCCCAGAAAGGGCTGTTCTTTGTGCCAGGTACCCTACTCATATCTTAAACACTGGTGTAGTTGTAAATATTAAAGTGCAGACACTCATCATGGCATTGCCATGGTCTCAAGGAGATCCCAAAAGTCAGGCTGTGTTGACCCATATCAAATAACTAGAGCTATGTGCAAAGGGTCTTTCAAAATTCTCCACTATTTATAGGCAGAGATATCGAGGATACAATTTTGTCAAATTTCACCAGGGGGAGGAGAAATCCTCCAATAAGCTCACAGAGGTAATGAACTCCTCATTAGCAGGGGCTGTAGCAGAACTTTCTTTCTTTCTTTCTTTCTTTCTTTCTTTCTTTCTTTCTTTCTTTCTGAAAGTTTTCCTTTTTTCCTCCTGCTAATGCAGGGGCAATGGCAGCAGCTGTGTTGGCATTCTAGCTCCATTCCACATTCTCCACAATGCAGGTGTGAGGGTGGCAGTGGTTCATCCAGATGTGGGACAGATGGAACGAATGGTGTTTCAAATCTCTTTGCCAGGTTTTCTTTTTCTCCTCATGAAAGAAACCTCCATTTTTCTGCCTCATTCCTATAAAATTTGGTAATTCCTTTGAATTTATTTTGGTGGAGTTTTTGAGCTTCCCTGTTAACTTGTGATGTGACCAAGGGTGTTTGTTTCTTTTCTTTCTGTTACCCATCTCTCCACTGCTTTGTAGCATTCAAGGCTGCCTGTATGTTTTGCTCTGAAGGAGTCTTGTGGAAAGAAGGACCCCAGGAAGCCTTCCCTGGCCTTCAACTGAGCTGTGGGAAGCCGAAGAGCTCACGGGCTGCCAGAGTTTCATTTCATTTCATTTATTACATTTGTACGCCATCCCATAGCCCATACGGCTCTCTGGGCAGCTTACAATAGAACAAAAAATACATATTACAAATAATAATACATTAGAGCAATACAATCAAGCAATACAATATTTAACTGTAAACAATACAAAATCAAAACAAACCTGAGCACAATTATATAATACATAATATCAATACATAATACAAAATAATATATACTACATTGTATAATATCAGTAATAATATGATATAGTTATAATCCCCATCCACAGATGAAGCCCAATTACCCAACAGTACAGTTGAAGAATCGCAGCCACACATGACTGTATAATATAAGGCAGGGCATTCACACACATTTTAGTGCAACACTAAAATAAGTACTTCTTGCAGAACTCTACCAAGCGCTGACTTTTTGTAAAGCCAATAGGAATGAATGGAGCTGTCAATTTCACTTGTTCTCAGTTCCCCATTTTTCCCGTCTTAAATTCAGTTCATCTCAAACTCTGGGAATTTCTGTGTACATTTCCTAACTCATGCATTTTTGTATGCATGTTTGCCTTATATGCACACTTTTTGCATGCAACTTTCCTAATATAATACATATTTGAATATTACTGTGATTAATGTATGCTTTCTCAATAAATATTTGGATTGGAAACCTCCACTGAAATATTTGGACAAGTGAAAATTTCAGAAGGGAAGTGAGTTTCAGCTCACATGCTGGTTTGAAAATGTGAAATTAGGAAGATTGACTTTAAAATGTACACTGAATGAATTTCCCCTCCATTCCTAAAATTCAGTTGGCCTAAATTAGTGCTATGCTGAAAAATTCTTTTTCTTTTCTTGACCACTCTTATTAAATGTGAGAGAAAGAATGCTTTCAAAAAGAAATTCAAAAGAGAAGACAAAATTAGAGAAGTTCTCTTGGATTGGGTTTGAGGTTCTTGTGCTTACTTCACTAGCGAGATGACCCAAGACTGTGCATGAGTGCCCCCTTTTTCATTGTATAATAATCTCTCCAGGAACCTGTAGCTTCCTCAGCTCCACACAATTTAGTTAAACCAAAGTGCAGTTGCCATGATGGGACTTCTTCAGATCAGGAAGTGCAAGGAGCCTAGCAGGCTGCAGAGCAATGGAGAAACATGTAGCAGAGGAGGAGAAGGAGGACAGAACACTCTCTGATACCCTGCGGGCTTTTTTTGTCATCGAACGCACCTGAACAGCACCTTTTTTTCCAATGGATTTTACGAAGTGATTTTGAATCGTAGAGCACTTTTTTTTTTTTTTTTTACAAAAAAAGCACTGCCCTGCAGTGATTCAGTAAGTTCACAGACACCACCAAAGTGAATTGTAAATGAGGCTGTGAGAATCCTGCAGAAAAATGGAAGACTTTTTCATGTGGAAAAGACACTTTCAGGACAGATTTGGGTACAGCACTAGCTCTACCTCTTTTCTGGAGCCCCTCCTGGAGTCCATAAAATGGACCCCTCATACCTGTTAAGAGCCTTCCAGGGAAGTGGTGGTGTGATAAACTTTTACATAGGAGCCTAGAGGGTTAGGGTTAGGGAAGGGTGCTGAGTTCTGAAGAATGGTAACTGAAGTTATTTTCTTTTAGAAGACACTCTTTTCTGCAAATATTCTTTACCTTTTTGGGGGGCATGGTAGACACCTTTCTTATCTTCTCCTTGGAATGATTGTGGAGGGTGCAAAATTGGGATCAGAATGCCAATGCAGGCAACGAAGCAGCTACTTTCAGGGACAGTGCAAAGTATCAAAAATCCTTATGAAAAGAGAAGGAGTTGGGGCTACAACTCCAATAAATGACAAGTACAATTTATTTGCCCCAAAATAGGGTAAAGAATTGCAAGAGGTTGAACACAGTTTTCATTTTAATGGCCATTCAAGACCAAAC
>NW_025336072.1:773382-823382 GCF_004798865.1 Varanus komodoensis
TGAAAACTGTCAAGTGGTTGCCTTATCTGCTTTCCTTACATCACTCATTATCAGTAACCTGATGCGTGTACCTCACTCTGCCTAATGATAAGGCCTTCCCTGGAAGCAGATGTTGCTGAGTCTGTCCGCAATGTGTGATGGCCAAGATGAAGCTCATTCCTTCCAAACTGGAAATTTCTATAACTGATCAGTGCAAAGTTCCAGAAAGCTACCCATCTTTGCTTAAAGAATAACTGATCTTTCCATCTTCATGGCCTTGATGATCATGTTTCGTCTGGAATATAGTCTCATTTTTGCTTTTGGTCCTGCAGTTAGGTAGCAGAGGGCATAATTTCCAGCCCCTCCAATCTTGAAAGTGTGAGGATTTCCTAAATTTAACACTATTTAAAAAATGTCTTTCTAGCACTGACATTTGATTTTCTTCATGTTTCACTGAGCCATCAGTCAAAGCTGCACTTCTATTTGGAAAAGGCATACAAGGGGCCCTCATTAATGTGTTGTAAGAAGACAACCATGGAGTTATTCAATGAATTCAACTAGCATAATTGGGATCTGCACAGAAAAGAATAATGATATAATATATAATGTAATTTTCCAAATATGAACCCACAAAAAGTAAAACAAAAAATGGAATTGGACACTAAGATATCCATATACAATTATCTCTAATAACACTGACTAGAACAAGTCATCTTGGAACACATGAAAGGGGGGATCTGTCTTAAACATAGAGGCAAATGTACTTTTAAAGAGATTGGTGCAAAAGTAAATTAATTTAACGCAGCATTCCTATGTACCCTGCATCAGAGTGAGCTCCACCAAACACAATGGGATATATACTTCTCAGTAAATGTGCATAGGATTGCTTTGTAAGTAGAGTTTATAAATCAGTGTTATAGCATACATGGAACTGGATAGGAAGTAAAGATTTTTATATTACAAAATAACTGGTCTACTTGTATAACTAGCCTCATTGTTAAATGTGGTTTAACACATGTAAAGAGGTTCAGAGGAACTTTGTTAACTTTTAGACACCAAGCTAAGACCCTTTTATCCAACTAGGCATTTTGAACATAGCATATAAAAGTACAAATTCCTGTAAACTCCAACTGCAATTTGTGATTTTATACTAAACATACATGTAAAGTCTGAGCATCAGTACTTTCTGGGAATGTAATGAAAGGCAACAGAATGTACCAAAATCATAATTTGGGTTAGATCAGATGATAATGGGTCTGGTATTTTCCTCTGGGATTTGGGCAGGGCCTGAGGAAGCCATGTGCGATCTTAGTATCAATGTGCACACAACTCAGGCGGTTTCCTTAAGTTGTCACCATTCTGAATGGCTGGGAGGAAAGCAGAAACAGAAAATCACACGGATATTTGTATGCATCGACACAGGGCTCCTTTACTGTTCTACTTTGCACTGACCTACTTTATACAGCGCCTTCCTCATTTTAGGGACAATCAGACAATGGTCTTCTATTTGAAGGTGTTCTCTTTTTGAAAACTTCCCAGTCCAGTTTGAAGATAAAGAGCCATAGAAAGGGAGTTCAGGGAACTTGACATTGTCCATCTGCAATTAGCACCCCGTCAACAGACCAACCAGATATACAGTTCACCTGTTCACAAACTTCCTTATTATGGTAAGATGTATTTTATGTCTATTTACATTGAATTAATTCTTTCTCATTTGCCTCTATTGGCATCGGCATGTTCTATACAAGTCAGTGTCTTCTTCTGTGCTGATGTGCTTTCTCTTTTTTGCTTCTGTATAAGTGGCCACCTTAGGTGGATCACATGATATGTCCAGTCCTAAGGTCTATTCCCATGACCTACCAAAAGCTCAGTAGCTTCTGAACAGGCCCTGAGTTTCAGTTGCAAAGCTGAACAAAGTAGGTAGTCTGTGATATTGGAGTGCATCCATTCCACAGATAGGACTATTATCTAAGCATCCTATTCCAAAGCTACACCTCATTCTGTGAGTTACGATGTACATGACTTTCCCATTGCCTGTGATGCTGACTCACAATTAATTAAACTGTATTCAAGAGGACCACTGCTAGATTGATCACTAGAAAGAAATCGGACATTAATTAATGGAAAGGCCCAAACTACACTTATGCAAAGAAATTCTCAGGAACCAAATTATACCCATGCAAAGAAATTTACAGGAAAAGATGAAACCTGCCATCTGCGCTTGAATGCCTTGGCACAGAAGGATTCATTAAGAGGCAGTTAAGGGACTTCCCAGTTGTTACTAGATGCTTGTGAGCAGACATATGTTGCTTTTCACCCTTCACTTTTTGATTTTCTCAGTTTTATTGTTTTCTATACATCATTGCAAAATATGTTTGCCCAATAGAGAAGGCTCACATTCTTTTTCATCATCTTCTGTGACATTACTAATATTGATGGGACCAACATTTTGTGTAAAAGTGATACCATTGCCTGGTTTTTATAGGCCCTGGCTACAATGCAGAAGAATTACAGTAGAATCTCAGTGACTTCCACCATATAAATAGAGGCTGTTCGTAAATCACAACTTATATGATCAGAGGCCTTCCTAAGAGCCCTCCTCGTGCCTGCTTCTCCAAACTACCAGTTGTCTTTTGCTTGCCCCCTAAACTGAAGAAATTGGCACTTGGTATCCCTGCACCCTCTAGCTCTTTGCCTCCTGGATTAACCTGCCACCAGTCTTCGGGGTTCAATGGGCTATTGTCCTGGTGGGCAGCCCAGCCCTATCGGCATTCTTAAAGCAGCCTCAACAGTCAGATTGCTTGTGATCAGCCAAGGTATGTCTCTGCATTCTGTCTCCCTTGGCTTTAGAAGTTTTAAGGGTTCTAATCCATATTTATTCCCCTGCCTTGTTATAAACAGAAGTCAGAGGCCAACACTGGGACAGCAGGGGGTGGCCATTTTTCTCTGTGTGCAACCATTCATGTGAGGGATGTGTGAAAACAATCTCATCTGAAAGTTGAGGCAGGGGTTGGAATTTACAAGAGTTTTCTTAGTGTAGGCTGCTTAAGGGCTTAATTTACTTACAGAGGTGGATGTGGTGGGTGTGCACACTTTTTCTCAGTGCTGGGGACTCAGAGTTGAGTGACTTCCTCCATGTCGAACTCAAATTGCATCAGCAACTCAACCTGGACTCGTCTTGGGAGCACTTCATACTGCAACAGCAGTCAAAAGAGAGAAACACAGTCCAGAAAATCTAGCTCATCCACAGCAAAAAATTCTGGAAGGAAGGAAGGAGGGAAGGACGGAAGAATTGCCTGGTTGCATCCATTTGTCTTCCCTTCAACGGAGCGGTCTGTCTCCAAGAGGAAGCATCAGATACCCCTGGGTGGTTCACAAGCGGGGCATCATGGAGATAACCATCTCATTTGTGGATATAAGTGATCAGTAAAAGTTATTTTCTGATCAAATGAGTGCCTGGATTTACTTTTCCTGCTTTGTTTCTCCTTTTTGCTTTTTCTCACATGATTACAGTATCAGTTTTTAAATCTGTAGGCAGGACTGAGCTGCTGTTTTTACTATTTATGCAATGGCTAGAACACTTACAGGTGAACAACAATAGAGTTCCCATTCATAACAAGTATGGCTAATAGAACTATTTCATTCTCAATGAATTTGCTGAAATGTTTTTCAAATGTTTTACATTTGTGTCTTTCACTAATTTCTGCAGCAATTCATCCCATAAGTAATTTGCAAGAAGATACACTTCCTTCTGTTCCTCTAGATTCTAGACTCAAGAAGTGGCTGGCCGTTAAGCAGTTAATTAGTTTCATTGAGGCACATCTCTGAGCTTCTGTCTAGAATAGAAGACCCTTCCACACAGCTTCCTTTGGAACTGAATGTAGTGCAGTGTATGACCCACTGGAAGTTTCTCACCAGTAGTCTATTATCTCATACAGGTTATCTGCCTCAGGATAAGGCCATAACTTAGCTCAACATTGCTTGCTTTGAAAGCAACACTGAGTTAGCTTAACACTAAAGAGCACACTGCATTTCCCCTAAAAAGATATGAAAAATGCTAAAGAAGGGTCAGAGTTTAAGTAATTGTGTTAAGGCAGTGTGAAAGATTTATTTTGCTGGATTTATATTCACTCATGAGGCCGGTTTCTGGGTCTCACAGCTACAATTCATAATAGAAAATATGCTTCAGCTGGACTTTTTATTTGGTTCATCTTAGGTATGTGGCAACAGTGTTGGTCTCATCCATTGGGATTTTCCCCCAGTTGTCAGCAGTGCACACTGTGAATAAGTAAGTTGATTTGCTTCATACAAATGGAAGAGTTATTGGTTTCCTTTCTGTAAGCAGAGGTTGTGGGTTCTCAAGATTTTGAATGGCCAGAACAGAGAGAGAGACTCCAATGAGTAGAAAGGTTAAAAGTTCTTCCAGATCTATAAAGAAGCAAAACCTACAGACATGCTGTTGCCCCTGATGTCCAGAAATAAACAGTATGGGGATTTGCTTGAAATGAATATGGGCTTTCCCAGAGCAGGCGATTTGGAGGGCTGGTTTAAGCTATTGAGCAGGTGAGAATGGTTCATCCCTGCCACAGTCTGCAGTGAAGAGCCTGTGACGTTACCTTTGGAGGAACAAGGACTCTACACAAATCCTAGTCAGGCATTGCCCTCTACATGATGGTAAGCACGTGCTTGTGGACCTGTCCCTGCTGTCATTTCCCCACAGGCAGGGCTGACTCACATTTTATTTCTTGAGACTAAGAACAGGATGGCTCCAACTCCCATTTCATGTGCAAATGCCAGCTGGACTAGCCATTTAATCTTTTTTCAACCCTGACTGTGGGAAAGCATCTTCCATTCAGCTAAGCAGGTTGGCTTGAAAGGGTCACAGAACAGACTGTGTAGTACCCAGTTCTCTTCTCCAACACCTTGGTGTCATCTTCCAGCATCTGCCACCTGAGGTAACTACCCAACTTTGCCCAATAGTATGGCCAGCCCTACCCACTGAGTCTGCTTCTCTGCTATCCAGGTGCTGTGGTGAGGGAAACATTTGTAAAGAGGAACATAACTTCTGCCCGTGGTTGTGAACCTTGTTCATGGCTTACAGCATTGATTTAGAAAGTTGATACTTAACATTATTGCCTTGAAATGTATCAGTAAGACCCCTGAGATCGGCAACAGAAACCCTCCTCCGGAAACCCTCTGTGAAAGATGTTAGGAGACAGAGTACCGGGAGGAGGACCTTCTCTGCGGTGACGCCCCGACTATGGAATGCGCTCCCCAGAGAGGTCCGCCTGGAACCATCATTATATGTTGTTTGGTGCCAGGTTAAGACCTTTTTATTTAATCAATATTTTAGTATATTTAATATTGAATTTTATTATTGTATTTTATTAATTTGCAGCCAGAGTGAGTTGTCAATTTATTTATGCTGTTAGCCGTCCAGAGACATTAGTAATTGGATGGCATACAAGTTTTATAAATAAATAAATAAAACTTAAAGGTTTCTGCAGGCCCTTGAAATGTCCATTTTTAGAAGTAACACCTCAAAATGCTCAAGTTCAAACTCAAATCTTTACTCACCTCACATTTTAACATGCCAGTTTAGTCATGTGAATTCTCTTGAAACTCTCCAGTCTAGGCATGAGTGAGTGAAACCACCTGCATTCTGAACACAACTACCGTTCCCACTTTTGAAGGCCCATGCTTTTGAAGATGGGTTCTAGTCCATAGGCTTCCTCTTGTTTTGTCTGAATGTCACTTAATTTGACTATCAGTAATTTTAACCATTTATCTCATATGGTCTCCTGGTTTGAAAAAAAAAAGGTAACACTAAAGCTAATTACTCTATTATGTATTATGAGGTCTGGGTGTGTAAAACTTTCACACCAGAAGTGTCTTATTTTGCTAACTGCTTGAACATTAAACTTGAACAGAAAGGAATTGTTCCCATGACTCATATTTTTCATCATTTGGTCATTAAATTGTGATGGATATAAACCTATAAAGTACCTAAACTGAACCTTTTAACAATCCATGAGCAATACTATCATTTTTTTAATAGAACTTGCTGACCGTGCCTTTCTCAGATGCCATTTGTCACTTTCAGTGGGCAATAATCAATAACTTGGCTTTGAAATAAATAATATAGCAGTCGCAATATATTATCTTTCAGGCTGGCCTTATATTAACCATAAAATAGGGGCTGAATAAATGGGAACTTTAGGTAAATATTAAAAATGGAATGACACCAAAACAAAGAGCTAAATGAATGAGTGATCAAAGCCAAACTCCTTCACCAGTTATTTATACTTCTCTCCCATCCAGAAAGAGAAAGCTAGATCTAGTGTAGAAGTTACCCTTGTTTGTTTTATTGTACTTTTATACTGCTTAGAATAATATATCAGAGCAGCTTACATGAAATTGCTTATGTAATACAATAACAATAATACTGAACAAACCAATGGGTAGAGTGTTAGATTGGGTCTTGGGTGATCTACGCTCTAGTTCCCACTCAGCCATGAAGCTCAGTGGGTATCTTTGGCCCAGTTATTAACTCTTAACCTCACAATGCATTATAAGGTGAAAATGGACAGGAGGAGACGCATGTAAGCCATACTGGAATAAAAAAGCAAGATATAAATGTAATTATACACTAAAATAATATAAACTAAGATTAATCTTACCATATATATGAGCCAAATTTTGCCTGGTGCTTATGTTTGTTTGTAACTATTATACATGGTTGGCATGTTGGATCTGTCACTTTCTACCTAAGGAACCCTGAATTCTGGAATATTTGTGCATGATAAATGTTCCTATGATCATCTGAATGTTTGCCTAACATTCACATTGTGTTCATCTTCCAGTAATGGCCTGTATTTATGCAGGGCCAGCCCTACAATGAGGCAGGATAAGTCTGTTACCTCTTATAGCAGCTTTTGAAGGTTATAAATGGCCAGCAAATTGCTATTTGCTGGCCATTTATAGCTATTTACTATTTACTATATTTACTAAAGTAAATATTTAGCTATTTACTTAGTTATTTTTCCATTTCTGTTGCCAGGGATCAGGAGAGGTGCATTAGGTACCAAAATAATCTGCCTGGCCTTGGATACTATGCACCATGCATGGGCAGGGGGACCATTTCATATTTTGTCTCAAGCAGCAAATTAACTTGGGTTGGACCTATGTTCATCCAAACAGTTTGTGCAGATTCCCTAGTGGTTTTAAATTATCTATTTAAGCATGGTTTTAAGTTTTCCCTTGTTGTGGTTTTAAAAAATTGGTGTGGATAAACAACTCACTATATGGGGATGACCTTTCATTTTGCAGAAATAACATCTGGTATGATCTGCTAAACTTTGCATTTAGAATTCTGTGTGTGTGGTTGTTTGTTTTTAAAGTTACAGTTACACAAGAAATAAGCTTAAAAGGTATGGTTATTTATTCCATTATCCCACTTCAGTCACATAAAAAAATGGCATTTGAGCAATAGATGCACCAAAATATGGATGGGTGTGCATATTTAAATATGCACTCAAATGTTAATTCAAACACTTGTGCCCTGATGTAGTATGACGTGGATAGACATAATCTGCACTTGAATGCATGACTGGATACACATTGAGATGCTCATCCGATTTACATCTGCTGCTCCTGGTACAGTAAATGATACACATCCAGAAGCCTTCCTCCATGTGTGGATCTCCTTCTACAGATCATGATGTTTTAACTGCTTGTCTATCCCTGATTATTTAACTTTAAAATGTTGAAGAACCCAATCAATATAAAGAGATATTCCACTTGTTGCATTGCAATCACAACATAATCTTAATTACCTTAATGTAATTCAGCAGATTCATGCATGTACACACAAAACTTCATATCGCATAGTAAAGAATTAGTTTAATACCACAGCTGAGGGACACTAACAATCTAGTAAGTAAGACTTTAACCTTCTACATTTTGTAACAAATGTTGTATACTGTGTAAAGGCAATCACTTCTGTTATAGATTCAGCAACTCTTTAGAAAGCTACCAAGAATTCATGAGTTATGATGTGTTGAAAGGGGTGGGTGGAAGTGCCTTATGATGTGTTAATAGAATTGATGGTTTAAACAACACATACACGTCCCAAACCACCCAAAATATACAAATTACATCTGCAACATCTGCAAATGATTGCACATGTGGCAACTGTCTTAGCAGTCATGAACTTCCAAAATACTATCATGAAAAATGCAATAGCTAGACTGGATCTTTTTAAACAAAACAGAAACTTATTAAGTGATCCATTTGCAGTCTTACAAATAACATGGAAGTAAATAAAATAAAGTACCGCTGAGTCTGATACAGTAAAAGTACAATCCCATACAAGCTTAAAGAGGAAAAAGTCCTAATATACCATCTACTACCACCATAGCTGGCTGGGACTTACTAGGAACTGTTGGCTTTTCTCTCTCTCTATTGGAGGTTTAATGTTCCTTCTGCTTCTCAATCAGTAAAATTTGAGTACATTATACTGCTTCCAGGTATAGTTTTTATTGTGCAACCACCCTGCCCTGTTCATGGAATTCTGCACCATCACCTTCTACTTGCAACCCTCCCGTGTTTTCCTACCACTTCTTCCAACTTTCTTTTTCACACCAAAATAAGGATGGTGATGAGAAAGATCAGTGTTTAAGGACAGAGAGACCAAATGACTGCCAAATATCTTGCAACTTGCAGCCCAAAAGAGCACTCTGTCTGGAAGCACCAAAAAGATTCCTGTTCCAAAATTGCTCTACAGCCTCTTCAAGACCTTTCTGAGCAACACGTGCCCTTGGATTTTATGTCACGCACCAGCACCAGTTGTCACATAGCTGCACCGTCTCTACATTAAAGGTGGCCAGCGGCCTTGCTGTGTGGGACACTGCAGCTTTTGTTGTACGTGGGCTTAGGTGAATAATCCAGTAATGGGTTTGTATGGTAGAGCAATACACTGCCAACAAGGAGGTTAAAATTAATACTTTTATAGACATGAGCCAAAAAATTAATACATACACATATACGGAGAAAGAGAATGTAGCATTACATTCCTAATCATAACAGTTTTGAATCCCAAGTCTGAATTTTTCACATTCCCAATGGGTCCTTTTTGTAAGTCAAGGTCAATGTCACCACACGTAAATAGAACTCTTGTTTATTCAAACTTCAGTTTATTGTTTTTCTAACCTCCCCCAGGCGAATCTGATAAGTAAGGCTGTACTGTATTTAATATTTATAAGGCTACAGGAGAATGGTGAAGAACCTTTAATTATAATGGAAATGGAGAATGTGTCCTTAAATATACTGGAGAAAGACTTGAATTAGTGCAGATTTGTTATAAATAACAGCTATATGCATACCTAAAAATAGTCTCCCTTGAGAGGCGTGTGCGTGTGCACGTGTGCGCGCGTGTGTGCATGATATTAAAAGTGACTGATTTAGAAGAATGTGCTTCACCTCCATTGCCAAAGAAGGAGTCATGGCTCCAGTATTCTAAGGCTTAAATGCTGCCAGTATTTCATGTTCAGATAGTCATAAAGTTAAAGGTTAATAGGCTGTACAAATGACAGAGTTTAAAGGGGGAAATGAGCATTTGGAAGATCTCTAGTACTTAGGCAACATTTTTGAAATGAAGCTTAGCTTCATGATAATATCCCTTCCCATGATGTTGATCATTAGCGTGAGAATAATTCTATTTGCATAAGCAATTTCTCTGCCCGTAGCCCATCTCTGCTTATTTTGGGGGTGATTGTGACCCTCACTGTCTCATAAGCCTTTGACACGTAACTGACTCATAATCGTGCCCAGTGACATAACAATCCACTGCTATGGAAAATGTAATTGAGCACGTTTTAAATATTGGCTTCAGCGTGCTGATGAAGGGCAAGTCAACACTATATGTGGAGGAGGCTGCAGAAAAGGAGGAAGCCATAGGAAAAAAGCCAGCACGTGTTTTACAAGTTTAGTACTGCATGATCCTAGGTATCAAGTCATGCAAAATTCCATGGCTTACTCAATTGTTAATATGCATAGGACTGTAGCATTGGTTAGGTATTTTAGATGTTATTTATAAAGCATTCCTAGATTATGTTTCTACTCTGAAAGGAGCCCCAAAGGTGCTTCGCAGCAATACGATATCAACACTTTTCAAAAGACCATCCACAGCTAATAGAGTTAACTGCGTTACAACATATTGAAAACATGGTGGAACAAAAATATTTCACAGTGCAATCCCTTTCCTATCTACTCAAAAGTAAATCCCGTTTTCAGTGGAACCTATTCCCAGGTAAGTGTGCCCGGGATTGCGATTTATGACAGCAGAGAAGGAGCTGACGTGGCCTCACTTGGGAGAGGGTTCCACAACCAGGGTGTTGCCATCAGAAAGTGACAGTCATACTGACAGAATGCAGAGCGGGGCCTTGGGAGACATCCCAAACCAATTTGATGAGATGCTTTTAACTCTTCTGATTTGTAAGGAATGTGGTGATGCAAACTGTGCTGCAAGTTACTGATTTTTGGGTTACTTTAAGAAAAGTCTTAGCACAGTTTTAATAGTAACCCATTGCTGTTTTTCCTTCTGCTTTGGCCTCTACTTTCACCTTCTTGTTTGCTTTCTTAATGGGTTTTGGACTAGTTATTTTGACTAATCATCATTCCTAGGCAGGAGGAGTTCCAGTGAAGAAAGCTGCACAAACCATCTAGGGTTGGTTGGTTGGTTGGTTAGATGGTTTTTTATTTATTTCTATACTGCCTGAAGCTGAAACTTCACCAGGGATCCAGATCAGAGGATCTACTCCTTTCTACTGCAACAGGAGGAGAAAGATTTTATTTTGTTTAAAATATAAACTAACAAAATAACTGCGAGAGTAGACTGAAGGAACAGAACATGGAGGTGTACAGGCACTTGCAATTACACAAGAGCTTATAGCAACACCAGTTGGTTAAAACCATTAACCTATCACAATGAGTTCTAACTGTTTTATAGCTGTAACAACTGAGCATGCATGTACCACTCAAGTCTGCTATTCTCTGTCTATGATAGCTTGCTTTAACAAGCTGAACATCTTTATTTAACAACCAACTCTGCTTATCTATGTTGCCTCCAATAATTGTAGTTCCAGTTTAACTTCTCTTTTCTTCTTCATTTCCTCACTTTGAGTCTACAAAGACTCAGCATTACTATTCTTCCTGTTCAGCTCCATATTTGTTTTTTTCCCTTTTTATATTTTAAAATTATTAAATAGCATTCTTCTTTAGTGATACTCGGAAATGCTTTTGTTGCCTTTTTCTGAAAGTATTTATAAGATAGCAAGAGCAAATTCACTATAACATTTGCAGTCATGAGGATGGCTAGAGTGATTAGTCCCCATGTAGCTATAAGAGTATTTCCAAATCACCTTCCTATATCTGGCATCTTTCCAAACCAGTCAAAAGACTGAACTTCAGTTACTTTATGAAGAACCTGAACAGCTTCTTTAATCTTGTTCAATTGGGTCTCTAGTTTACCAGACTGATCAATGTAAGAGCAACAGCTCTGATTGATAAGAGCACATGTTGCCCCTTACTACCAAACATGGATATCTATTGCTTGACAATTTTGAATGACTACTGCAGAAAGAGAAGTAATTTCTTATTGCAAGGGAAGGAATCTACAGTAGCGTTTAAGGCTTTTTCTGTGCTTGCTGATATTTACAATAGCTTTTCCACTATGCACATAACCCTGGAATTATAATCCTAACTACTTGAAGAAACCATGTTTGGAGTGGATAATGGGTTTGGAATACTTTTTTTAACAAGGATGACTGGAAACATGCCCTCTGAGGAGAGATTGAAAGAGCTGGGCATGTTCAGCCTGGAGAAGAGAAGAATGAGGGGAGATACCGTAGCACTCTGCAAGTATTTGAAAGTCTGTAACAAAGAGGAAGGACAGGCTCTCTTCTTCATCATCCCACAGTGCAGGCCATAGAATAATGGGCTCAAGTTACAGGAAGCCAAATTCCAGCATGATCTCAGGAAAAATTACTGTTAGAGCAGTATGACAATTGAACCAATGAACTAGGAAGGTTGTGGGCTCTCCCACACTAGGGGCATTCCAGGTGCAGTGGAACAGCCATCTGAGAGGGAAGGTTTAACTTGGTGTTCTGCACTGAGCACAGGGTTGGACCTGATGGCCTTTTGGCCCCTTCCAACTCTACTATTTTATGAATCTAAGTTTCTTCCCAATTTGGCTTGGAAGGGCCACAAAAAGGAAGAAAAACTTGCCTGATTTTTCTAATTTAATAATATTACCTAGAGCAGTGGAAGGAAGGAGAGGTTGGCTCACTGCCTAATCACATACTGCCCCAGTATTCTACCACTTATTTGACAAGGTGACATTTTGCTGCTGCCTGCCTGAGCATGGGGAGTTCATGCTCAGACATAGCTTACAAAGACTTTCACTGACCCCTTGAGGTGTCTCACAGTAGCCCGCATTTTGATTGAACTGACAATCCATTATCCAAAAACAAAAATCATGACCTTTGCAAAAAGACCAAAAACTCGATCATGGAAGATAAATCAGCCCAAGATCGAGCAGGTTTCCCAGTTCAAATAGTGTAGTCCTACAAGCAAATGGCTCCAGGAAGGCCCATGGCAAATATGTGGCATTAAACACCCAGAGAAGCTCATCAGCAATAAAACAATTCATGAGATCTAAAGGTGGCCATTGCATCCCCTTAGCCCTCCAACTATATCAAGCAAACTATCTCAGCTACTGTTTGGATCTCAAGTGGGACCTTTCCCGAACACCCAAGTACTATAACGTGTCCAATCAAAATTTCTGAGGGCAATACTGGGTGTTCCTAGGGATGTCTCCAGTGCAAAGATAAGATTGGAGACCAGTCAGATCCAAACTGAAGCTAGAATCTGTGGGGGCCATTCTTGTGCACTGGCTCAGATTGGTATACTTTCTAGTTGGCCTTGCTCCACTAATCCTGCAAGACGACTTCAAATCCAACTGGATTAAATCAGTCGAGCAGAAAATAGTCCTCTTGGGTCATCCCATGTGGACTGTACTAAATATGGGCTTTGACAGGCAACAGAAACCATCAAGAGAGTATTGCAGAGATTGAAAGACAAAGCAATCTCAATGGAGCCCCTGAATTCTATCTTAGGGAGGACTATAGACATATTGTAATAGCTGCACTGTATCTCAAACAGTTGGAACTCCATAAACACAGAAGGGCTTTTTCCTTGGCCCACCTTAATGGACTCCCCTCGGCAGATTTGGAGGGACGATACGAAAAGATCCCCTGGTCAGAGCGCCTTTGCCCCTGTGGGATGGAACAGACAGAAGCTGCAGAGGACGTCCTGTTGAGGTGCACATTCTACAGGGATTTTTGCACTGCACTCATTTCCCCACTGACGAATTGCTTCCCAGGCCTTATGGAACAACAATATATATTGCTGGCTGACACTAACCCAACAATAACATATAGTATTGCTAAATTCTTCGCAATGGATGTCCAAAGACAGATCCTGGGGGATTGTGGCTCTACCTAGCTGGACGAGGACAAAGTCTGCGATTGTCACCAATTTAAGATAACTGATATTGTGTTGAAGTATTTATTAATCCTAGTGGGGTTTTAATACAGACAACCTTTTATGTATTTTCTTCTTCTTTTAAATCTATGTATTTATTGAATGGAGCTGGTCTTTGACCGCAATAAAGTTTTTATCTATCTATCTATCTATCTATCTATCTATCTATCTATCTATCTAAAGGTAGTTAGTAGTTGGGCTCAGACTATGACATTTACTATGCAGAATATTTGAGCTTGACTGGCCATGTTCACTTTGTTTTTGAGTTTTGAAACATTACATTTTCCTTGATCTGAATATTTAGACTTGAGGGAGGGGTATCATACATATTTTCAAAGCCTACAGGGAAGTGGATATGCTTGTCATTTTCAACAGTAACTCCTACTACAACCAGGGTGCCACCATCATCCCCCACAAAAAAGGGGGAAAATAGAAAAGAAAATCTCTCATCTGACACTATAATAAAAGTTGAATTTAAGTGCAATTGATAGCCTTTTTCCCGGTCTTCTCAGGGAAACTGGGAAAACTTCAAAACTCAGTCCATGTTGAGGGTGCTTATCAATAGCACAACAAATCCAGCAGTCGGTCAAGTTTAAAACTTTTAAACACAGTTGGTGAATTATGCTTCAGGATTTCCCTTAGAAACACAGGCTCACCAGTACTGCAGACTAAACTTCCTCATTGCTTTTAGATCTCAGGTTATATCTGAGACCATTAGGCTCTTTCACTGATATTGAAGAATGGGACCTCTTGACTCGATGGAGTTTTCATGACCGTGCAGTGATTTAGGTTCTCGTTGTTCAGCCAGTAGCAATGAGTCTGGTCCACTGGGGACAGGCAGTTCCTGCTGCATCTCCTCTGTAATGCTGCTCTTCTGGCAACTCACCTCTGGATAGCTGGGGCTGTATTTTTTCCCAAGTGGGATGCTTTAACCCACGTACTCTTTTCCACCACTCAAACTGCAGTGTTCATGGTCAGGTTCCCAACATGCAGACCCACCAGCACTGTGAGAAGCAATGCTTTCATTTAAGTTCTTTACTCAGGACCCAGTATCCAAACAACTATGGCACAGAGTGTCTGTAGGCACAGGAAAAGTGTTTTGTGACTGAAGCACTGCATCAGTTCTTTCTCCTAAGTTCATGCTTTAAAAATGGCCTTAATAAGCTGGTTGTTAAAATGAGAACCTTGATCAGAGTCTCATTGCAGTGGAACTCAAAGTCTTGGGATTTTTTTTCAAAGCTTTTTTGTGATGGTGACAGCATCAGCATGTTTTACTGCAAACAATTCAGGCCATCAGCTAAAATGATTTGCTGGTTCTAGTGCATACTTCTACCCCTGAAAGGGAGGGAGTTCAGTACAATCCATCTGTATCCTTTGAAATGGTCCATAGACCCAATTCTGCATTGAGGGGTTAGTTGGGGGCAACTTGCTCCCTTTTCCATATCAGACAGGCCTGAGGCATGTGTACAATTTTTGGGGCGTAAAAGAGATTCAAGATCTGCATTGCAACCCTCTTTTGTTCATATGACATAAGGACAAGACAAGACAAGAAGGCCTGTGCAGGCTACTGGGCACCCATTTGGGGTTCTCCAGATGTTAACCTCTCCTTGGGCACCTCTGAGCTGTGTCCAGTGGTCTATTTCCAGATGCCCAGTTTGGGATTGTAGTTGGATTAGGTCTCCTGCAGCAATGGAGCTGGGTAAAATGTTTGCAGAAAGGCATACAGGCACTCTGGGCCATTGAGGGCAGCATGTTGAGCTGCAATATTTGCAAAGTTATTGTCTCTGCTTACAGGATCTTTGCTGCCAGTATGAGCTCTGCAGTGTACAATAGCTAAGATTAGCATGAGAGACAGAAGAACCACTAGATGTTTTGAACCCTTTGTTCTGCCAGATCTTTCCTACTGAATGACAAGCTTTAAAAACGTAGCAAGAATCAGAGTGAATAGCACCAAAAACACCAGAGGCTACTGTTGAAGCACAAATAAGGGCAATTAATTCTGCAGATTGAGCACTGGAAAAAAATAGAAGTGAAAAGGGTTTGGATACTTCATAGTCAGTACTAACGGTATATGGGGCATTCCAGTTGCCAAATTTATCATGTCTTATATGATCCCTCTGAAAAAAGAACAGGATCAGGGTTAGTGAGAGGTTCATCTTCAAATCTCGATGAGGAGATGTAATTGAATCAATCAACAACTCTCAATCATGTAATTCATGTTAGTCTCCTTCAATGGGAAACAAAGGGGCAGCACTTAAATGATTACATTTATGTGACATAATGTTTTCAGGGGATTTTTCCATACATCAAATGTCTTGGAGAGGTCATGTGTTGAGTCTTGCATTCCAATAACAAAACACATACTACATGTGGAACATAAATGTGTTAAACCTGACCTGGTACTAAGTCAGAGCGTTCTTCTACATGCAGAGCAGTGGTAGCAAAAGCAGGCGAGCTGGCAGGTGATCCTTTTGCGACAGGGTCCCACTGGCTTTAGTAATATGCTACAGGGTGAGGAAATGCTCCCATATGTTCAGCACAAGATGCCACATGCAGCCTCACATTGCTCAGGACAATATAAGATAAGATATTTCTCATAACTTGGTCATCCTAATGCTGGAGGAGAAGCTGAGTTTTCACAAATGCAGTCCTTAAGCCCATGCACGGGCTCTGAGTGGGCATCTATGCTGAGAGCTTATAATGGTTTCATGATTAGAGAAGCAGAAAAAATCCACTGCAATGATTCTTGCAATGATTAGCAGCTCCTATTCATCATCTAATTTTCTCCCTCCCTCCCTCCCTCCCTCCCTCCCTCCTTCTTTCTTTCTTTCTTTCTTTCTTTCTTTCTTTCTTTCTTTCTTTCTTTCTTTGTAATTGACTTTGGAATAGATAAAACAGCAGAAATGTGCTTAGGCGTTAATACGCTGGACGACCACATGAGTAGAGCCGGCTGGAGCTGGGGGTCAGACTAAATGGCCCAGGAGGACCCTTCCGACTCACTTTGTTTCTATGTTTCTAAGCCTTTTTTCAACAGTTGGGAAAAAAATTGTCAGGTAAATTTTCTTCCAATATTACTGTCCACGTCTTGAACTACACGATGACTGATAGATTTGTTAAAGACCTTACAACAATCAGTATAGGATATTTTTAGCTACTGGAGTAGTAAGGCTTTATTGCTGAAAACAACTGAAGCATTTCACTCACACTAGGAGAACTTGGATGCTGTTATTATGATATAAAATAGGATAAGATAGTGACTGAATGGTGGTTTTAACTGCTGCAGTGATCCAGAGGGTTCTCAGGAACTGCCCATTGTCAGATTGCTGTACTCAAATCTAAACTTGGAGAGAATATTCTTCAGGACAGAGGCCTGTAGTCAGTTGCTAGAACTACAGGCTCTGCAATAGGCGACGGAGACTACGATTTGGCAAGCCATGAGCAGAAGCCCAGTTCCCTAGTATTCATAATGGCCCTGGCCAATTCAGAAGCTCCATACTGCCTGCCGTTCAGAAGGGCTAATAGTATGCTTCACCGTTCTCCTCAGTACCTGGAAAGGTTCCTCAGCCATAACCATAGTTCCAGGAGGCTCACTTGGCCCCAGCCTATAGCAACAACGTTCCTGCTTCGACTCCTAGGATCCTTGACACTCATCAGTAGGATTGTCATCTTGGTGCCTGACTGCAGAATGGCAGAACCATCAAGCCAGACTAGGATATGAAGAACAAACTGCACACAATGATTCATCTACTTCTTCATTCATGTGGAATATAACAAAATCACCCTTCTTCCAGGGCAGTGCATAAAGACATGGATAACATTAATTGAATTAATATAAGTACAATACAATAAAACAATGTGAATGATAAGAGCAAGGAAGAGGAAGATAAAACTCTTGTACAAGCAGAGCAGGCAGATGCAACACATTTGTTTAGAATGGCCTGGCAGATTAAAACAAAGGCAAAAACAATAGCTTTTAACTGGCACCAAGAAGACTGCAAAATCAGTAGCAGATATGCATCTTTTGAGATGCTTTCCAAGTCATGGCATCAGCGCAGAAAAAGCTCATCTGCAGATGAGCAGATGCAGTGCATAATTCTGCTGAAGACACTCAGAGAAAAGCCCCTGCAGAAGATCTCAGGACACAAGCTAGCTGGTATAAGAAGTATTTGGGGCCCAGGTAGTTAAGGGCTTTAAAGGTAAGTGCCAGGACTCTGAACTGAGCTCAGAAGTAAATAGGTAACTGGAATAGGTATTTAAATATTTGTGTGAAATGAACAGACCTGTTTGTATGACTTCAAGAGCCACCCCATGTATAATGCATGACAGTAATCCACTCAGGAAATTATCATCGGGTTAAAAAGGACTTTGGGCCAGGTGCTTGATGTAAGACATTGAGGACTTTGCTTTACACCCACACCCCATTCTGTTCGCATGCCAAGGATGGGGAATGTCCACAGTGGATGGCCTTGGTGTGAAAGTGTTGATAGCTGTGCTGCTCCCCCTTCTTTCCCTTAGAAGCAGCGTTGGGAAATATGTGTCCCCCCCAGATGTTGGTGGTCTGTTCCTCCCCCAGAGCTGGCTTGAAAGAAACAGGTGATGCACATTTCAGGACACCAATGTGTGTACCTTGCTTGAAAGCTGAATTTGGTGTTTTTAGGCCACTGTTGTGGCTTGCTGCCAAAACGCAGTGGCAAACTACCAATGTTTTGCTGCTGATGCCAAAAAGTGTGGTGTGCAGTGGTGGGACGGTTTGGGGGGTGGTAAAATTGGCCCCTGGAAACCCTTATGTTGCCCATCCCTGGTGCAGAGAAACCTCTTGGTAGTTTCATTTCTGGATGCTACTGGAAATAATGTCTTGCTGGTGGTGGTGGTGGTGCTGAATCAGCACGCGACTGTCCCTCTTAGCAACAGCAGGCTAATCACACCTTCCTGTGAGCAGGGGAGTACGGGGAGGAACAGAGTGCAGGCACTTGAGTCACAGCTGATTATATACGCTGCCTCTTCCAGCAGCTAGGACAATGTAAGTATGAATGGATGCCTATACCATGTACCACTGATTTGTCTGAGACATCCATGAGGACTAGCGAGGAGCTTCAGAAAATATATGTAACTTTACACTGCTGACTCTAAATGCCAGTTTTGGCACCCTCCTTGTCTAATTGAGAGCAGAAGGCTCAAAGTGCCCTCCATACGAAGTTTGAAAGAGTTACTGTCATCATGCCAGCACTCCAATGCTTTCCATTATTCTGCTAGAAAATGACCCTGGGGTTTCAACAACAACCTGCCACCCCAGATTGGTTTCAAGTTCAAAAGGATTTATTCAGCTTCTAGTTCTGTCCCTCAGTAACACTCATTTTGAATAAAATATATTACTTTTGTTCTGCAATTTTCTAGTGTGAACAAGGGCCCAAACAGTGGATTTCCTTTCCCTATCCATTCTAGAATAAAGGGCCCCCAATCTGAATCCTCACCCCCATGTTAGGTTCTGTGCCAGACCAATATTTTTGTACATCTGCCCTCCAGTGTAGGACAGATACCCTTTCCCTTAACTTCCTCAAAGCAGTGCAACCACCATTTATTCCTGTGCCTTTTTAAATCCTGGACATACGTTATTCGTTTTTAGACATGGAAGAGGACTGGATCCTTTTCCAGCGCTCCCTTAAATTCCCTGGTAGTATGCTTGGCATGTTTGTCAGGCAATCCAGTACATGAAAAGGACCATCTCCAGGCTGGACAAAACTACTGAATCACCTCCAATTTCCAATCCAGTATATTCATTAAAGAAGCAGAGAAAAGTTGATCATGTTGCTTTCTAAAAGTCAAATGAAACATCAAACTGCTACACTAAATCTTCCTTATCAAGCTCACCAGAGCAATGTCCAAGTGGGATGGAATGAGGGCTAGCTCAGCTGATATTTCCTCTTAAGACAAATAACATCTCTAACAACCCAACTATCTTGATGGAGATGGGGATTTCTCAGAGAGAGAAATCCAAACTGACCAGTCAGTAGTTGGAGAAGACCTGGATATGCATCCTCAGGTCCAAGTAATACTGTGTTTCTTTAAAATAAGCTGTGGGGGCAGGAAAAATGAAGTTGGAAAGAATAGAGATATAAATATACAGGTCTATTGCAGGACTTGCCTGTTTGTTTCAAGGATCTTTCTAGAAAGAGAGGTGCAGGGCTGGTTCATCCCAGGTCATAGTCTAGGACTGGGTCCTGCACCTACTGAAATGAAACAGGCAAACAGGCAAACAAAAACATATAGCTGCTAGACATAGATTTGTTCTGCTCCCTAATGGCATGACTAGAGTTACCATGCTATCTTTTTGCTGGTTGCTAGAATACTGCTACTTGGATATTTTACTTGGAATATATCCATGTGCCTTTGTGTTTTTAATGGACTTAAATGGAATCCTAGCTGATCAAGCTGAGTCCCCTTCTGGCCAAGTAGCCATATCAGCATATTATCTCCTCTGTCACTTTTCTGATCTTGCAAGAGGGGGCTCGTAAAGCTATCTGAGCTACCAAAAATAGTTAATGCCAGTTGCTCATTGTCAGATGACTCACCATGTAGTAAACGTGACATTTAGAAATGTATCAAGATCTCTTCAGCCAGTATCACTAACCCTTTTATTGTAGTGGATTGTTTTTCTAACTTTTTGTGGTTGGACCTTTTTATAGCAAACTAACATTCCAACAGTAAAATGATGGTGTTCTTTTTCAAAGAGAAGCTAGGTCTGAAAGTAGAATGAGAAGAATGTGCTAGCTTTTTATTAGCTTCACTGTCTGCAATATATCTGGTCTGCATGCCAAGAAAAGTACAAGCAAATAGCAAGTTATTGGTTTTTCAATAATAATGTTTTAAAAAACGAAATAAAACAGCATATCTAACTTGACAGTATTTATGGAACAATTAATATTGCCAATGTATTTTCCATTTCCTCAATATTTCATATACTGTATCAGTTTTGATAGACCTCAAAATACTACAACAAAGACCAACTTGGAAGTGAAGTAACTTTTAAAGGCAGAAATACAATTCTAATCCAATTTATCAAACTATGATATGAAATCAAGCAAAGTTGTAATTCCTTTGAACTTTTGGGAAGAATTTCCAAAGCTGACTGTAGTATCTTTTTTTAAAATCTGCACTCTTAAAATGTATTCCCCACTCCACACACAATCTTTTATGCTTAAGTATATTCTTGTGGAGATTTATAAACCTGCCATACTTCTAATTCTTTATTTTTTGGCTTCAAGTGACAGAAACAGTTTATACTCCAACACATAGAAATATGTAGTAGACCTTACCCTGGAGCTCTTAATGTGTAGACTTTTATTGATGGTATCAGCCAAATATCAACATCAATAAATTTCAATTCCACTTAAAAATGGAATTCTGTTTCTATTACACTCCATCCTGTGTGCAGAAAATTATGTGAAGGAACTGTCGCTCAGCGGTACAGCACATTTTTTGTATAATGATTAGATTATAGCCCAGCATTCTTCCTCTTGCAAGGACCCCAAGGTAGCTCACAAGCTTCTCCCCTTCTCCATTTTTCTTCCAAGCTATAACCTGTGAGGTAGGGTTGCCCAACGCTTTGCCAATCTGTATTGGCAGGATTGACCTAGTTGGACCAATGGACTGACTTACTATAAATTAGCTTTCAATGTTCCTATCTGTGTATTTGTAAAAATGTAATGAAATAAGAAAAAAAAAGTAGGATAAGGAAACTGCTGTGGAATGTGGATGGAAGGTCTGTACTATATTTAACATTCTGACATTCTGTTGGGTGATCTTTGCTTGTTCCTTTTGATGTATCTGGGAAACTTCCCAAATAAACCAGCACATTTCCTGGATTATAGATAATGACACTGTCCATGGTGCTGAAAACTGGAGCTCTGTCATTCGCATTTTTCTTTTAATTCTAAAAAAATCACTGTTCTGTAGATGCTCCTTGATATCCTAATTTTGTCAGGACTAGTATAGAAACTGCACATGGAATGACTTTCACTGGTAGCAGATACTTCGTTCAAATTGTATTTCTAGATTTTGTTTTGTGAAGATTTTACAGTATTTATTTACTGTAAAATCTTCACTTAGCATTTATTTACTCACCTGACCACACACACTATATTTATACTTGGCCACCCCAAACCTTTATGCAACTCCTTCATTTTATTCAGGAATATAATTTAATCTAAAGTTCTATAGCATTACTGTGATATAAATCAGATATGAGAGCCTTTTTAAGAAACTGATTTTTGGCTCAATGGACCATAACTGCATCAAAATCAATGATTATTTAGGAACTCTTAAAACTGTAGATAATTTAGCTGCTGTGCACACACATATTGGTTCTATTTTCTTCTTATTGGTTTACATGTGAATAATCTATATTTGTCTGGGTCTTCCTGCACAGGTGGTTGAGTATAGATTATAGCAATTCTTTTTTTAACACTCCAGGCATTACTGTAAAAGGTTTCAGCACCATCTTCCCTCAGTAAAAATCTTAAAGGGCAAACCTTGAAAAGTTTGGCATTATACTTCTACTTGATTTCAATTGAATCTGAGGAAGTTTAGCATCATATGAAAGATACTTGGCATTTTGCAATCTAAGCATATCTCATCATATCTCATCTCTTTTATATGTATGTCTTTTATATTTATATGTATATTTTAACTTATTGGTTTTATCTATTGTTGTAAGCCGCCCCGAGGCTTCGGCGAATGGGGCGGCATAAAAATGTTTTAATAAATAAATAAATAAATCTCTATTTTCACAGCTCTAGAAATCTACATGGCCATGTTCCTTTCTAGAGATGTAGAATCTAGCTTTCTAGTACAGGATAAGAAAATTGTTTCCAAATTCTAAGGATATAGAATTCTCTCCCCAGGAAAGTGTGGATGGCCTCTGCATTGTATTGCTTTTGACAACAGTTCAAAACTTGTTTGTTTTCCTGAACCTAGGACTTAATGGCTTGAGACTGTGTGCATTATGCTATGTCACTGCTATATCAATCTGGCTGGAAGTTTAACCATTTGTATACAGATACGTTTTTACTGTGTTGTTATACTACCCTAATCTTCCTTGGGTAGAAGGACAGTAGGATATAGATATATTCCACTTCTGTGCTTAAAACATATGCTTTTATGCATTTTTAAGGGCACTTTGCATTAAAAAGCTTAAGATCAAATAGATGTGTGTAGGATCACAAAAAAGGTTAGGATTTAAACATTTTTCATTCTATAATTGCTGATTAATGCTGTTGCAAGTTCCAAGTGAATTATGTTTGGAACTCCTGGCTGGAATGTGACTGTTTATACATAGCAATGGTAGGAAATATGAACCACTCTTCTAGTTGTGGCACTATAGTTTTAGAAAACCAAAAGTGGGGCATTGCAAAGTCTAAGTTGTTGATATAGAGTGTTTACTTCTAGATGAAACAGATTGTTGTCCTCCATTCATCCTTCTGCTAAAACACATAATAATCTACTGGCTAGGAATAATTACAGTCACCTTCTCCAGTGAGAGAACTCTAATTTATTATTAGATCATTGGGGGAGATCTTAAGTGCATGAAGCTATATTGAATAAAATGCAGGGCCTTCTCAGAAGTGGCACTTTCCTTATGGAATTCTCTCCACAGAGATGTCTGATAGATAGCCTCTTCCTTGTTCAGGCAGGTTTTGGAGAGAAAGGTCAATGTTTGGTTTTTTTTCTGCTTTGTCATGCTGCCCTGAACAGAGTCTGGTGTTGTGTGACTACTGTTTTAACATTTACTTCTTCTGATTATATTTCATTATGTTTTCTTTTAAAATTGGCAGTGGGACTACTAACACTAATCCCGAAATTCTGTATTCTGAAATTCTGTATTTCTAAACATTTCATATATTGTGATTAGCCAGCTGAGGGCACTGTTGTGCCGTGTGGTCTGTTATACTTTTCAAATGAAAAAGTGAAAATTGTATTTGCTTATTCGTTTACATGTTTTCCATATACTCACTGATATTAACAAAAAAAAAAAGTTTATTTATATGTTTCCCATACCATCCTACCATCCACTGGCTGGTAAACAAGGAAAGTTTCAAAAACTATAAAAAGCAGAATAACCTCAACCACAATGGAACCTAACTAGATAAAGGTAACTAGTTAACCACATGGTGTTTGGAACATGCTGGGGGTTGTAGGCCTTTTCTGTGCCTAAACAAGCATAGGAATGCCCCTTGAGCCTTTCTCTGTCATGAACTACTTGTCCCATCTACACAAGACCTTGAGAAATGGCTCATATCGTTGCATGGTTAATTTATTGCCCATCTTTCTCTTGCTCTCTTTTCCAGGAAGCAGCAGGAGCAGGGGGCTTGTCAGTCCACCCCTACACTTACTCCCACTTTTCATAAAACCTAGGAGCAATTTTTGTGCAACCATAAAGCTGACCCACAGAATGTAATCTTGCTTGCATGCCCTTCAAGCTTCCTTGGTAGCATTATTTAGTATTCCCATCTGGCCACCTAATGAGAGATGCAGAGATGGGTTTCGGGCCAGGGCAGTTGGGAGAGAAATCCCTTCGCAGTACAATAAAGCAAGCAGGCACTCTAAATCACAAGAAGAAACTATCCCAAACATCACATTTACACAATTGATCCATGTGAACATTCACCAATTAATTCTCAATTGAAATAGTAATCAAATAATTGTTTAGATCCAATGTTTTGTGCAGTTCTGTTAATACTCATTAGGCAGCATTTTGAAATGAATGATAGAATTATACTGGTGGATAGGAAATGAAGACCAGGTGGTCTAAAAAAATTCTATATAAAATCAATTATAAGCTGATTTATATACATATAAGGGTCATGGCTGCTCATGTTCTTTAATCTAGCCCTAGTTACATAAATGCCCAAAATATTTTTAAAATTCAGATTCATGCACAGTCCACTTAATTTTTGTTCTTGTTCTGTTGCTCTCAATTAGCCATTGTGGCATGGTCATTTTCTAGATCATTGATCCAGTGGCAATGAACCTCTTTCAAACTGTGGGCCAAATTCAGTTTTGGAGAAACCAGGGTAGGAGGCATGTGCCAGCGTTGAAGCTAAAGGGGGAAGGACCAAAGCAATCAAGGAACACGGCCGGACTATTTTAGCTTGGAGCTTTAACTGCCAGTAACTAAGCTTCAGGGGCCAAATACCACGAAATCTCTTCTGCCCTACCAATTCCATTGCACAAGATCATCTCTCACCATCTGCAAAATGGCAATTTAGTGTTTCTGGGGAGAGCCAAAGTGGGTGGAGGTGCCCGTTTCTGGAAGAAGGTAGAGCAGCAGAATGTGTCTAAAGGAGCTGTCAGCCTGACTTCTTCCAGAAATAAGCTTCTGTTCACTTTGGAGTGTCCCCTCAGAAGCACTAGCTCCCCCTTACATAAGCAGTGGGGCCTGCATGCACACATGATTGGCCAGGTCTTATAGCTTGCAGAAAGGAATCATTGGGGTGGGATGGAAACAACGGGGGCACCCCATTGAATTCTGCACTGGGAGAGCTATCCCAACATTTTTGATTGAGAAGAAAAACTGTGCAAAGGCTGGGAAACCACCAAAGGATGACCAGTTAGGGAAAGGAAAGGTCCAGAGGAAGAAGCATGCTCCTTGGAGGACCCACAGTTTGGCCTCCTGGGGGTTGGTTTAGGTCTGCAGGCTGCAGGTTCCCAATCGCTGCAACATGCTACCAATGATGAGCACAGCAACACTGACTTAACATGTCAACCCTGCTGAATCCACTGGGATTAAGCCTGAAATGCTCGACATACTTGTCCAGCGGTCAGCCCCACTGAACTCTGTGGGGTTTACTTCTGAGTAAGCCTGCTTAAAGTTGCTCACTTAGTCATAACTAACTTGCCAGACTGTGTCCTGCATGAATTACAGGAAAATGGACGTTCATCAAAGAAATAAGAATGGACAACTCTATGATATTTCTATACATGTAGCATTGACTCTTATTATTCTAATCATCATCAAAACTGTGTGTTTCTTCCCTCTGTTCTAATAGTAAATCATATCTGCATAAATTTCATAAAGCCACATGCAGTACTTCATTCCTCTCGGTCCCCATAGTGATGAGTAAGATCTTTCTACCCTAAAATAGATGTATGACTTTTCTCTAATCTTCCTGGCCGGTACAGCCATCTAATGCACACAACCCAGCAATACATGGCACCTCTGCAATATTTATTGCAGCATTCTGTGTAAGTAGTCCTCATTCTCGTGTGTTCTATTACTCACTGTGTTAAAAAAAGAAAGTTATCTCAATTGAAAAATATATGATCAATGTTATTAGTGTAATCCATTCATAGCTTTATAGACCCCAAGTCTTTCAGGGAGTGTCATAAATCTTCAGGATGACCCTGGCAGGCAGGAGCTTGCTTCACAGCTGTGATTCAAAGGATGGCTTTAAAAAGAAAGAAAGGGAAAGGGGGAAAAGATTGAGATGCTGGACAGCTCCTTGTTAGATGAGAAAAACTGCAGAGAGTTGATCCAGCTCAGTTCGGCAGTCAAAAGCTCCAGTCACATAGCAAGTCAATGTAGGACCAAGTCCCTCCTTGCCAGACATGCAGTTCTCAGTAGTGCATGACCAGACATTTGTGAACGTCTCGTATCTACAATTAGCCCATGCAAGAATTGCACAAAGTGAATCTTCCAGGCTTTGTTTACAAAGAATCTACTTTTCTAGCAGAAAATGTGTTTGTTTTACTGAATACATTCTCACAAGTAATGAATGACAATTAATTCATAGACAATGACATTTTGCATGGATAGTGCTTGAGAATTATATGCTGTGCACACCTAAACATGCATGACAGTATATTTAAACAACTTGCATGTCCAGAGATATCAAATGATAGCATTCATAATTACAGAAATGTAAGTGATACGATCAACGTGTCACACTGGCTGATTGGTTTCCCTATCATTGTTGGACAAGTCTCAAGGGGAAACTGCAAAACATTGTGGGGAGCAGAAACAGGCACTAACGTTGGGGTGGCAAATATGAGGCCAGGGGATTGAATCCTGATGATCTGGGATACAAATTCAGACCACCAGAGGTCTTCAGATGGCCCACACCCCTTCCCCCAGTCTCATCTTTAATCGAACTGCCTGTCATTTGGGGCAGGCCTGGATTTTGTATTTTGATTGATTGGTTGATTGATTGATTTCTATCCTGCCTTTTTCCTAGAAAGGGCTCAAAGCAGTTTACATCATTCTCCTCCTCCATCTAATCCCCACAACAACAACCCTGTGAGGTAGGTTGGGCTGAGAGTCTGTGACTGGCCCGAAGTCACCCAGTTGGCTCCATGGCTGAGCGGGGACTAGAACCCAGTCCCAGGCTCTTAACCACTACGCCACACTGGCTCTCCCACACTGTATCTCATTTGAAAAGGTTGAAAACTCTCTTCTAAAGCTCAGGTATTGGCAGTAAGAGCTCAAAGCTACAGTGTGCTGATGTTTTTGCTATTTTGGCCCTGTTCCTTTTTTCTTCCCACCCTGAAAAGCTGCTCTAAAATGGATTTCCACCCTCCAGTTTATTTATTTAAAGCATTTATATACCATATATATATTGCACCATTATATTAGCATAATGCTCTTAAAACAGTTTATAGAATAACTAAAATATACAAAATTCAACAATTTAAAACAGTTCCACCTGTAAATAAAAACATTTGTGTACAACAATATTTTCCAGGCCTATACAACAACAACATCATACAATAAATAATAGCAACTATGCCACATGTATCAGACAATTTAAAAACCAATATAAAACTCAAAAGTTGAAAGAAACAGCCCTGCTATAGTGACTTAGAACATGCAAAGACTGAAGAAAATTATATACTTCAGCTGATAATGGAAAATTGAAATATTTATAAAGTATAATAGGAATGATTGCAAGCTAACATTTCAAAAATACCTGGCTCCTGAAATTCACCACCACACTTAAATGCAGAAGTGAAGGATCCCGCATATGTGAATTCCCCTCCCTCTTTTAATGCAATGTTACTCTTTGCTTTTCCTTTCAGACCACTCCTCTCCATCCCAACTCCCTTTCCCTTTCCCTCACTCCCAGTTGCACATCCTGTGTTCTGTTGATGATGCACTACTGCATATAGACTGACTAGTTTATGTAAGCCACCTACATTGCTACATTGAGTTCATGTCCCCATTTTTCTTCTGTGAAATCTTGCATATTTCACAGCTGCATATATATATGCACAGCATGGATTTCAATAGGTAAAGCTTTATATTATAGCTTCTTCATCCTGTGAAAAGAGTATCCTAGTGTATTGTTACCTACCTATACAAGGAAAATTAAGAAAGTTTCTCCTTATGATCAGGAGAATTTTTAGCAGCACCAGGGGACCACAACTGAATTAAAAAGACTCACATAAAAGAACAAACTGTAACTTTAGATAAGATTGCAATTGAAACACACTGACTTGGAAATATGCCTTATTGCAGTACATTTCAATTTCTTCTGAGTAGATATATTTTATAAAGGATCGTTCATATGTAATTCAGTGGTAAATGCTGTTTTTCTTTACTCTTTTAATTAATATTCATTACATTTCTATACCACCCATAGCTGAAGCTCTCTGAGAGGTTCAGAACATTTCAGTCTCCCATCCAGATTTCAACCAGGGCCAACCCTGCTTAGCTCTCAAGATTAGGCAGGGGCAGGAACAGGGGCAGGAACTTCAGGCTGTAGGGAAGCTATTTTTATAAAGCCAGCACTGCCTAGACTTGCTACAGAGTGTACAGTGACAAAAGCAAGGCCTGAGCATTCAATATGTGACTTCTCCACTTTGTTTAGCACCATTATAACATGCTAATCTCTTTCCATTATTCTGTTGCTGTTGTGCAGCATTTCCGTGTTGCAGCAGTAGCGGAGGCGGTAGTACTACCAAATGCCTACATATTGCCCAACCTACTCCTCACTCCCAAACACTAGAATGGTTGCTTGCAAAATTTTGTACATTCTAGTAAAATTATGAGATTGAATTTTCAAATTAATGCAAACAGCACATTGTAGCAGCCAGATGAGCAAACAATTATATTCCTATTCTTTTCTTTTTAGAATCCTGTCTGTGATACAAAACACACACACACACCCCAAAACCTCAGCAACAACCTCCAAACTTTGTACAACTAGATCCTCATGTCCAAGATGTTTTGGGAGGCTTAAGGCTCTTGTAATTGCCCCTTCTCTACTCACTAGATTTCTTACAACACCAATGGCTAAATGTTGTCCTGACATGAATAGTAACAAAGCAGCCACCAGTTAGCAAAACCAACAAAGAGTTCAATAAAATAAAATGTAAAGCCTCCTTCTCCAAATGTACCTGTAAAGCAAGAAAATACAGACTAAGGTTTGCCATTTCACTTTTAAGTAATTGAAATACCCTTCCATCTTACTTTATGCTGTATAATCTAAGCTGGTTATTCTACCCACATCAGCTGATCTACTGGAGCTGAGCTGGTTTGTGGATCTGGTTGGCAGTGTGGCTTCACTTATATTTTCATAGATGGTTATGTACCATATCCTGTAACTTCTATAGCCAGGTCACGTTCTATTGACTTCTTCCATTTCAACATCTCACCTTCAGAGTACATTAAAAACTCAAGATCTCTCAAAATGAATAAGTTATCTCTCAACATTCTTTAACCATTTTTGTAGCCATCTCAATTAAGGCAGTTAAAGAGTAGTAAACAGGTGGATTTTATTCCTCATCCTTTCAGTGTCAGTGTGAAGGGGGAATTCCAATTTGTGTTACTGGCTGTAGGCATAACTGAGAAGGATGTTATTTGGGGGTAACTCACTGCATATGAGAGGCAGAATACAAGTAGGCAGTCGCTGCTGTTTGAAATGCTTGCTTCAATGTCTATACATAGGTAGATCTGTATTCATGAGCATGCTGTCTTGTGTATCTGAAATAAGTCGGAGGAATGCAGAATGCAAGATGAGTATTTTAGTTGAAAAGGGCATCACATTTTTTCAAATACATAAAATATATGCATATGATGCAGGGTAGGGAAACTTTTCAATACCGGGACCAACTTCCAATCTGGGAAAGACCTTGAACATCACATTCCATATGTGGCAAAGACCAAAGTCACAATGAGCAGAGACAGAATGTGCTTCTTACTGATTTCTACTTCTACTGAGAAGTAAGTAGGGCAAGTTTCTGCTTGTCTACTTAGAAGTAAGCATATTGAACCAGCAGCACTTTCAAATAATATTTCAAATAGCAAGCTGATGCATGTTCTACTCCGAAGTGAATAGCATATTATCTTCATATTGCAGATGGAGCTACAGTAAAGCTAAGCAGTACTGTAGTTGCTTTTAATGCCACTAGGAGAATTAACCTGGCTGGGACAATACTGGAACCCAGGGCTCTGCAGTGCATAATCTCAGTTACTCTGCTGCATTAGTTTTCCGAGAAAGGAACCATACAGTGAATGGCAGACGAGACCAGTATAATCATTTTGCCATGCCTCTTCAATCCTGGCTATTTTGTATGTATACGTTCACCACCCCCACACAAAGATGTTGTATTGCCCCATTCAGTCTGTGCTTCTGCTGACTTCAGAATATGCTGGGGACCATACCACTACTCTAACATCTCAGACAGTTTGTTTTCATTGCATATGCAGAAAAGGACACCCCACTTCCACTAAGCCCAAGTTCCACTAAATAAATAAGCATGATGTAGAAGGGCAATGTCCCAGGGTGAGGAGAAAGGACACACAAGACAAAGTGCGTACTGCACACTGTGCGGCTGATGATGATGATAACTGTTTCTATAGTTATATTCTAACTATGTAACAAGGGTTTTCAATGCATCCATCCTCAACCCCAGAACCTGAGAGGTGGGGAATCTATTCAGTGTTCCATGTAAAGCAGCCTTGGTGCCTCCCAAATATCTTGGACTACAACTCTGGGGATAATGGGAGCTGTAATCAAACACATTTAAAAGACTCTGAGCTGAGAAAGGTTGATATGAAACTTGCTACATGTTCAAACTGACAAAAAAGAATCTATATTACGTTGTGTGTTTTCTTGCTTGCAGTGGTAGCTGGGGAAACAGACAGCTAATTCTGTTGCTCCAATTTGAATGTGCTTTGGTTTTGTTACAACTTACATCTAAATGACAAAATTGTACTGTTACACTGATTCTTCCACAGTGCTCTGTCTTGCTCTAACTTTCCTTCCACTCTGTCATCTCAATGGCACTGCTTCAGAAAACATGTCCTAAAAGTTATTGTGGCTGCAGTCGGCAGGGGAGTGAACAAAGTGCATGGCATTCAGCATCCAAACTGTGTCCAACAGTGTAGTCAAGAGACTTCATGAGTTCTTAGCAAGCCCCAGCAACTGAAACACCTTCTGATCACCACAAACTCTGTTCAGCCATAAATATTTCAGAAAGGGACACAAACCCATCAAGGTTGAGGGAGGGATCACTTGATCTCTAGTCCTTTCTTCCTTTTGATCAAATGCGGCACTTTCAGAGATTTACTTCCTTTGCTGTGTTCCACTTAAATAAACTGTGCTGCTGCTCTTGCTGTCAAAAGCAGCCTGGATAACCCAGAACCACATTGGTTGAACAAGAGCTGTGCTCTTCACTAATTTAAACGATGTCAATATATTCCGTATGGCTAGACCAGTTAGGCTCCGGTTCTAAACTCTGACCATGGAACAACTCATTGGGACTTACTTCTGCATTGACATGCAGGCTTGTGTTGTTATCCCACAGTCCTATACGTGTTTGCTCTCTCCTCCACTAGGGACTTGTTTCTAAGGAGATGTGCACTGTTAGGCAGTAACCCTATACCCAGTTACCTGGAAGTAATACCAGTGGACGTGTGTTGATGGGATTTACTTGAGTAGACCCGTACTCTTATATTGTCGTTTCCCCCATACTTGGAAGTACAGTATGCCCCACTGAATTCAGTTGGAGCATCTTCTGAGTAGACATGCCTGCGATTGCATTGCTGGGCTGCAGTCCGGTGCCCATTTAGCTGGGAGCAAGGAACAACAGGATTGCCCTATAAAGTCCATCACAACAGGCACAAGGGGACTGATGGCAGAAAATGCTCTTCTTTGTGGGTCTCGACAGAAGAGATGCCTTTCCTACAGCTGTGTGTCCCAGCCAATACTTGTGAAGCAGGGCCGCCTTTGATCACAGGAAAGGCCAACAGAGGGCGCTGCGTGCTTTAGTTTTGCTGAGGGGGAATTTGCGGAGGGGTGAGAGGGATAGCCCAAGCGGAATATTTCGGTGGTTTCGAACAATTAATTCCCCATCCCACACACAAGCCCCATAAAGTGCTGGCAATGCCACTGAATGAACTCAAAACAATAGGTGCAAAAAGGATGCACACAGCGATCCTATGTTTGTTTCCCGGAATTAAGTTCAATTGATTTAATGGAGGCGGAGCTCCCTGGCAGCTAAGTGAGTATAGGATCACAAGCTAATTGGGCGCATGTCTACATCCTGTTTGCATGTCTATGCCAGATATGAGCAGGAATAGGAAAGCTAATAGTACGGGAAACAACAGGGAAACACATTCTTTTTTGACCACCGATTGCCCTGAGTGGAGATAATTCCAAATAAATAAATAAAATTAAAATTAAAATAAACAAGCTTGGCCAGGCCAGGGAGATCTTCGTCCTCCTGGGAAGTGACTAGATTTGTGGTTTTTCAGAAAAATCCATCCCACACAATTTATCTGGGAAGATCTCCATTTCAAGGAATGGAGACGTTTGCCTGTTTCTCAGAAAATCAAACCATGCAGATAAAACGGACCTATAGAGAGATTGATTCTTATCTATACTTTTATACTGTCTTATCTACCCACATCTTTGATGTACTACTTTACAAAGTCACATAAGCGAGTAAGGCAGGAAACATACACGCTTCCCCTTTCCAAGATCCGTCCTCATGGGTCTTTGCTTTATTTTTTTAGGTCTTTTCTATCGAATATAACTACGTGCATGTTCAAAATTATTTCCCAGGCCATTTTCTAAGCCTATGCAGACCAATCTTCATTTTCTGTGAGAACCGAAGACTGCTATAAAAAAAAAATCTGGCTTGTTGCTTTTTGGTATTTTCATCTTTCCTCGATTTCAGGTGCATAAGATAAGCCAAGCTATCCATCCTCTGGGGGCGGGCAAGGGGAAGTAGGTGTCAGAGAAGCTTAAGGTGGATCTCTGCCCCAAACAAGGGTATGATATGCCTGTCTTTCTCACTCTTTCTTCCTCCCCAGTACAAGTATGTGCTCGTGTGTGTGTGTATATATCTTTATCTATAGCTATAGATATATGAAATCATTCTAGCGATGTGTGGTTACCTTCAGGAAAGATTCACTGAAGGACAATTATCTGGGGATTGGGGCGGAGCGTGTCTATTCAGGAAAAAAAACCAAGCCTGCCTTTTCAGAAAATGTTCGCATGTATAGAAACACCCCGAAACAAGTAACCATGGGTAATTTTTGAACCTCGTAGAGATGTTTCAAATAAAATGGGAAGGAGATTATGGAGAGAGACAGATACGGGGTCGCGGGGGACTTTTGACTGGGCGGATGTGTTCGACTGCAAAATAACACCTTCCCTTAATTCCCAGCTACCCTTCGGTTTGATTTAACCAGCGTAAACAAAGTAGCTTGTTCTTCACGAAATGGGTGATGCCCAGGATGGTCACCTTTTTATGTCCGGTGTTTGTTTGAAGTGAGACGGGGAGGGCAGAACATACGGATTTCTTACTGCCCAGACTCGATCCTAAAAACTCTCCATATTTCTTCCAAAATGTGTTTTGGGAGAAGGACTATTCCCAACTGGAAAAAACTCAATCCAAGCCAGATACGTCAATGCGAGGGCACACGCAGGACCCTTCGGGTCTTGCTTCGTCGACACTGCTCGATTTCGTTCTCACTCACCCCCCTCCCTTTAAAATAATTTCAGGAAGTGCAGGAGAGCGTCTTTTTCAGATGAAACCTCTCACAATATCTGGGCGAAGTTGCAAGGCGTTCTTGCGTTGAAGAATGCACCCGCGTGTCGGAACAGCAACTTCACCCTTTCAGTCACTTTTTTCCGATGACATACCTCTTGGCAGAATTTTGATCAGGGCCAGGAATGTTACTATCACATCCTTCTCCTCGCTCCAAGGCTAACCCCATCTCCTAAAATACCCGGAGCTGGAGGCTCGCTTTCTTGGGATCAGTGGGAGTAAAGTTTGGCCATGCGCGGTCTTTGTTTTGGCCCAGTTCTGCTTCTGCTTGGGGCCGCGCTGCTGACGGCTTTTGGGTTGGCGATCGGGTGCCTGGACCACGGTGCGTACCTCTCCCCTTCTCTCTTTATTTTACTCTCGGGAAAGATTTCTCTGGAAAGCTTTGAAACGGATGCGTGAACAGCGCTCTCCTTAGAAGGCCACGGAGAGTCAGTCGTTTATTTTTCTAACTAGTCGAGATCAGGAGCAACTGGTAAAAGTCATGCCCCGACTTCGAAACGCTTCTCCTGCCCACGAGCCAAGGGAAGAGGGTGCCATCAGAGGACGCCCGTTTCTGACTCCTCGCCTTTGCACCAGACGGGGAGGCGACTCCGAATTAAGGGGCGGCTGACGTGCGCCCCCAGGTTCCCTGAACCACCGCTGCTCGCTCTCCCTGTCTCCAGGGATCGTTTGAGGGAAGCGATCTTGAGAGAGACACGATTTGATCGGCTGGCGAGACTGGCTAGGGCCGTGCCAAGTTTCAGAGACAGGGCGAACGCCCCCTGCCTTTTTTCCTGCCTAGAGGGGCTGCGGAGACAGCTCAGGGCGGAGTGGCCCCCTCCTTTCCCTCCCCCCCCCCGTTCCCATGTGCCCAGATCTAAGTGGCGATGGCCAGGCTGACTGTGGCTGATCCTTCCCGTCTTTCGGCCAGAAGACCTTCGAGCAGGAGAGGAAGAAGACGTGCGTGCTTGTGCGTGAGAGAGAACGGGTGGCGCGCGGGGGGGGGGGGCATCTGCTTTGTGGCAGAAGCGGTGGGATCCCTGTCATCCCCTTCCTTGTTCCTGGAGCGGTGCTTCAGCTGAGCCAACCTCCTTTTGTGCTAATAGCCTTGTCCTCATTTGCTGCCTAATTGGACTATATAAAGCCAATAAGAGGCGAGCTCTCGTAGCCTGGAGCCAAAGGACCAAATCGAAGGGGGGCGTGGATGTGTGTGCGCGTGTGGGGGAGTCGATGGGCTGCGGGGCGGGGGGGGGCAGCTGCCTGCCCGCCTCTCGCTTTCTGCCTTCGCCGCTCGCTCACTCACTCTCTCCTTTGCTTTGCCTTGCCTAGTGGCACTGGGGGAGCCCTGGTGGGGCCCAGCCGCCGCCGCCGCCGCCGCGCCCTGCCCTGCCTGATGCCGTTTGCCATTCCACGCGCCCAATCGCCGCGGACTCCCCGCAGTTAACTTGGGATGACATTTGGATTTCATCATTAGCATTCGCCGGCTTGACGCAGGAGAAGCCATCGCGGCGGCGGCGGCGGCGGCGGCGGCCCCCGCTAACTCCCCAGGCCCGCTGCTCCGAGTCGTGCCGGGGGCTGGGGCACAGCCCTGGGGTGCGTCCCCTCCGCCCCCCGTCCGGTCCTCCTCCTCCCTTCCCCCCTTCCCCCTTCCCTCCCTTCTCAATGCCATCGGCCAATTCGGAGCGACTCCGGAGCGCTGTGTGAACGCCGCCCCGAACAGGGGGGACAGTGCAGGGGGGCAAACATGCCGGAGACTGGACAGGACGCCGCCAGCAATCAAGCGCCGCCGCCGCCGCCGCCGCCGCCGTCGCAGCCCAAAGAGTCGCCCTTCTCCATCAAGAACTTACTCAATGGGGACCATCCCAAGGCATCTCCCAAGCAGCCCCGGCCGCTCTTCCCCCCGGCCGCCAAGGGGGCCCTGGAGGGGGCTGGCTTCGCTCTTTCGCAAATGGGCGATCTCGCCTTCCCACGCTTCGAGATCCCGGCTCAGAGGTTTGCTCTGCCTGCTCACTACCTGGAGAGGTCCCCTGCCTGGTGGTATCCATACAGCCTGACCCCCGCGGGAGGTCACCTGCCTAGGCCAGAAGGTACCCGTTCCCCACCCACCCATTTCACCAATCCATCAGGCGCGCGCGGGGGTCTTCAGGGCTCTGTGAAGGAGGCACACGTCTTTCTCACCGGAGTGGTTGGGCTCCATCATCTCCATGCTCTGGTCTCCTGCTGGGCCCGCTTCCCCCCGGCCGCCTCCCTTGATCATCTCGATTTCCCGGGTCTCCCCCGGACATGTTCCCCCTCCCCCAGAAAAAATTATGTCTTCCTTGCAGGTGTGAGCTGGGTCTTTCCCAGATCAGTTAGGGGACAACCCCCAAAGCAGCCTTTCCCAACCTGGAGACTTCCAGCTATTGCAGTCCACAACACCCACCATTCCCGGCCATTGGCCATGCTGTGTGGGGCTGATGGGAGCTGTAATCCAAAACCTCTGAAAGGCACGCGATCAGAGAAGGCTGCTTGGGGGGCCTGAGCGCGCATGAATGCCCGAGAGTTTCCGGTCTCTTTAAGGCTGTCGCATAGACTAGAATTTGAACTCTTGGTATGGAAAGGAGTCCCAGTTCGACCCTTGTCCCCTCCGAGGCCATTTATTACACACACACCGCACTTCAGTGCCGCGTTAGAGAACTTGACTTCCATGGGACCGGATTAAAGAAGAGGAGGCTCAGCCTTCGTGGCTCCTTCCCCCATCTCGCGCACACTTCCTTGGAAGTAAGTTCCGTCAGTGACAATCACCCCGGCTTAATTCCAGGAAAGTCTGCTCGGGACCTGCCTTTCATGAACAACCCCTAGTGTGCGACACAAAAACAGAAGCGCCAGAGAGAGGTCCCGAAGTTCACGGGCTTGGCCTCTCTGAGGTTTAGGCGCAAGTCCGCGCATTCAGGATCGGAGCCTTCGGCATCCACCCCTGGGAGGTCGATTTTTTGAGAGTACGATCCACAAGAATCCAGGGGCGCTAAGTCTCAAGCCAAACTCCGGGAATGGGGCTGCTGCTGGGAAGCGTGGGGGAAATACGTTCTTCAGTGTGAGGCTCATTCCCAAGTAAGGATGGACGGAATTGCAGCCTCTCCGTAAAAACGAAAACCGGCTCACTGTCCTAAAAGGGTCTTGCTGAACTCGTGTCAGGCGGTGGGGCTCTGTGGCGAGGGCGGCCACCTGTGCACCCTTCCTGAAAGCCGTGGGACTTGCTACTAAGTAGGGCTGCGCAGGACTGGGTCTGCCGAAGCCCCAGAAGCGCCCAGCGCCCTGATGCATTCGGGACGAAGGCTGGCGTTGTGCCGGCCGCTTAGTGTTGCAGGCAAGCGCTCGCCCTACTCGGGAGTAAGCTCCTGGAGCTCAGGGGCGCTTTCCTCCGTGTAACTGGCTGTAGATCGCAGAGCCGGGCGCGGAGGAGCCGCTTGCGGCTGGCAGCTCGGCGCAAGCCCGCTCAGCCTCCGTCTCCGTCTCTTTCTCGCTCCCCTCCAGTTTCCGTGGACAAAGCGCTGCTCAGAGACTCTTCGCCGGCCTCGGCGGGCACGGACAGGGACTCCCCGGACTCGCCCTCGCTCAAGGCCGAGCGCGACGCCAAGGAGCTCGACTCCAAGAGCCCCGACGAGATCATCCTGGAGGAGAGCGACGCGGAGGAGGCCAAGAAGGAGGAGGAGAGCGGCGCCGAGGACTGGCCCAGGCGCGAGGCGGGCGGCGGCGGCGGCGGCGGCAGCCCCGAGAAGAAGCCGGCGTGCCGCAAGAAGAAGACGCGCACCGTCTTCTCGCGCAGCCAGGTCTTCCAGCTCGAGTCCACCTTCGACCTGAAGCGCTACCTGAGCAGCTCCGAGCGCGCCGGCCTGGCCGCCTCGCTGCACCTGACCGAGACGCAGGTCAAGATCTGGTTCCAGAACCGGCGCAACAAGTGGAAGCGGCAGCTGGCCGCCGAGCTGGAGGCCGCCAACCTGAGCCACGCCGCCGCGCAGCGCATCGTCCGCGTGCCCATCCTCTACCACGAGAACGCCGGCCCCGACGGAGGGGGCGGCGGCGGCGGCGGCGGGGGCGGCGGCGGCGGGGGCGGCCCGGCGGCGGCCAGCGCCCCCGTCAGCCAGCCCCTGCTCACCTTCCCGCACCCCGTCTACTACTCGCACCCCGTGGTCACCTCGGTGCCGCTCCTGCGGCCCGTCTGAGGACTCCGCCTCGCCCAGGCCGACACGGGGCAAGCCAGGGAGCAGAAGGGGGGTGGGTTGCCGAGCGAGCGGGGGGGGGAGGAAGGAGGAGGAAGGGCGGCTTCTTGGAGGGCCAGTCTGAGCGGTCCACCCGGCCTCGCCCGCCTCTCGCAGCCCACCCGGCCGGGCCTGCGAGGCGAGGAGACCGGCCCCGCCATGGAGCAGCTGGAGCCAAGCAGAGACTGTTTGTCGTAAGTACGCCTGGGCGTTTGTGCCCTTCGTCCAAGCCGACCGTGGAGGCTCGTCGCTCCCTCCCTCCCTCCCTCCCTCCCTCCGGTCCTGCTGCTTTGGGGCCGTTCAGGAAGGAGTCAGTCCGACCCAGAATCCTGATAAGAATGTTAAAAAAGAACGATCCACGACGGAACCATCGTGCGGGCCCGGCAGAGTGGGGACCGGGGGTGCGGCGCGCGTGCTCCCTGGTTTCGATGTTTTAATTTGAATCGGTGGTGGTGGTTCTGGCGATGATTGAAACACGGACGGGCCCGAGCAAAGGAGTACCGTACTCGCTTAGGAAGAGGTGCGCGCGTTGGGTGCGACCTCGCCGAGCTTTTGCGCAGATGGTGCCAAATGTTGCTCGAGACCGGAGGGCAGGTGGGCGCTGCTCACTTGCAACCTCGCCCCCTGACGGATCTGCTACCGTCTGGACAGAGTCCGCTTGCGCTAACTCATCCGCGCGCCCCTCCCGCCCACAGCTCTGCTCTCTTCAGGCCTCTGGGGATGGCATTGACTTCTCTAGAGAGACCTATTCGTAGAAAAGTTTCACAGTGTACACTTTCTTATTTATTTTAGTTTAGTTTAGGTGTTTTCTTTCCTTCCGTCTTTGTTTCCCCTCCTCTCCCATCTTGTGACTTTTCCGCAGGACCTGCTTTTTCCTTAAGGAAAAGCTTCTCCAATTAATACCGCTGACCTGTGCAATATTGTGCAATTCTGAAAGCACTGTGGGTTTTTGTTGAAAGGCTGGGTTTATTTTCAGCATTTCACCCTTATGGGGAGGGGGAACAAGCGAACAAAATGAAGCGGGGAGACCACAAAAGGGACTAGACGCAGCTGCTGCTGATCTCCAAACTTCGAGAGAGGTCGAATGTGTCGGGCGCTTTAAGTGATGGACAATCAGTCTCTGAAGACGAATTGTAACTTATTTGCTACCCTGTACAGTTTTTCTTGTCAGTTTCAAGGAGCACGTGGGCATTTAGCCCGAATGGCGATCTCGAAATCTTTCCTGTCGGTGTCTTTCTCACCTGTTGTCTGACAAATTGTTTCCGGGCCTCCCAGAATTTGCTCCCGTCCCCCTTTCCTTTCCTTCTCCTCCTCTAGCAGGGATCGGTCCTATTTTTAAAATAATAATGCTAATAATAAATTGTTATAATAAATCAATGTCGTGGTTGGAGAGGGTGGGGGACAAATAAAGAAAACCTGTTCATTAATGATGATGACTGTGGTGGTTTTGTTTTTAAGTAACGCACATTCTTAGTAGTAGTATTAGTGGGAAGCGGGGACTTTGGGAGATCAGAGAGAACAGGTGTCTTGATTCTAGTGGCACAGCAAGCCCGCTTCACCAGCTCGGAGAGCTTGCTAAATCTGCTGGCGCAAGACAGAGGATCTATTGTTCTAAAAAGAAGCGAGTCGGCCAAGCTTTGCTTGCGCAGCAAGGACTTTTCCTAAAGTCATTTTCCTACCTGCACGTACCGGAACAAGCCTCCCGACGGGACGGCGGGCATTGTCTGGCCTTGCAGACTTGTGGATAGCCGCCTGCCTGTCAGAACTTCCACGAGGATTCTCAGGTAAATGTGCTTCTGCTCCAGAACACCTACTCAAACTCCCCCCAAACTCTGTTCAAAGAAAGAACAAAAGGACAAAACGCTTTTGCTAAATCACCTCCCTCCTACCCAGAGCAGGATCGCTGCTATTTACAGATTCTTTTGCTCCCAGTCCCTCCTGCGCCACACGGGAGGAAGAATCGGGAAGCGCGATCCAAGCAAAGGATCTAAGTTTCAGGGTAGGAAATGAAAACATGTTGATGGCGGTGCACGAGGGAAGCTTTGTCCTGCAGTGAGAGAGAGCGCATTTTCAGGGGAGGAACGAATAGCGGGCTGGCTCGTGCAGGTGCACACACGCGCTCCACGTGGTTTCCGGGCAAGAGAGCCCCACGGCGTGTTCTGTGGGAGACCGGAGGCGGCCTCGCGCGCCACGGCAGCCGAAGGGTTAAGCCCCCGAGCGTCACGCCGCCGGAGAGCCTGGGGAAGGCGAGCGCGGGGGAAGGGGCCGCAGCCTTGCTCCCCGCGCGGAGGGGGCAGCGCCGAGCGCCCCGCGCCCCACCTGCGCGCCCCGCGCCCCGCCGCGGGCCTTCTCCGGGCGCCGCGGAGCCGCGGGCAGCTCTGCTCGGGCCGGGGCGCGCTCGCCGGCAGCAGCGGCGGACGGGCCGCCTTCCCGAGCGCGCGGGGCCCGGAGGCTTCCGCCCGAGCGCCCGGGCTGTCCAGAGGCGGCGCTCCGGAGCCCCCAGCCCGCGGGGCCGGGCAAGGGCGCTTCCCCCAGGACACCTGTCTCCTCCGGCCTCACTCCCAATCCGATCTCACTCCGGTTCTTCCACGCGAATGCTTGCGCCTGCCGAGGCAGCCCCCTCTGCTCACTCCCAGGCTAAGCTCTCGCGGCTTATTTCTGGCGATCAAAGTCTTGGAAAGAAAGGGTCGGGTTTTTATTGTTCACTCCAGAGAAAATCTACCCAGATAGTACGTTTTCTTGGCTACAGATAGATAAGTATACATGCATAATTTGTTTGTTTGTTCTGCCTTTCCAGCTCAATTGGTACAGGGCGTGTGTTATTTAGCAGAACTTTTTGGCCGGGCTTGAGAGATAATATCGTTTTCCGTTTATAGAAAACTGGCATGAATCATTTTTGTGTGTTTTGTGTACATATACAGTTGAAGCAAGGTTTCATTTGAAAAGAAAAGAAACGACTGTGAAGACGAGATAACCATTTATTTTCCTTTCGTTTGGGATTAAAACCTCTCAGCCTGCGTGGTAAATGGAAAATAAACAGAAATCCAGAGTCAAAATACCATCTTCCTTGTGTCACCTACAAACACGCTGATGCCTTTTGGATGTTTGCAATACTAACTCTGGGCCAAGCCGATGGCAATCCATTAAAAGAGCCTGTTGCAATAGCAAATACCCCCTTCCACTGGCGAGCACCCTATCGGTCACAATGTTATCAAAAGCAGAAGAAAAATAACTTCTCTATTTGTGGTTAGTGCCTAGAAAACGGTTCCTGGCTCACCCTGTCTTTACTCAATCGAGAAAGGACCAGTTGGATGCAAGCACAGCTTGTTGTCCCCCTCTTATTTCTTTATCTTACTTTTATATGTTACACCTGCTGCTGTTGGTGGCAAACCTCCTTCGGTTGCCTTCCCCCGCCCCCCAGCATCCTGGATAAAAATGGCCACACTAAGACTATCAAGAAGCTCTCCCAGAGTTCAGATTTATCAGGTGCCAAGATCTGATTTTTCAGTGTTCCCTGTTATCAAGGGGTTAAAAGCAACCCTGTAACACGTTCCATCCAATGTGTCTTTAAGCTATAGAGGGAAGCCTTTCGTGGGTAGCTCCACCCTTGAGCCCTTTCAAAGGACCCAGAATTCCTCCCCTATCAGAGTTCATAAAGTCAACGAACCCTGCTCAGAAATTCAAGCTTCCATCTTGTCCAATTTCTCTGTTTATCTGGGCTTCGAAGTCAAAGACCAATCCAAAGATCAGTGCACTGGAGGAAGAGGCTGTGGAGCAGCGAGAACATGTGAGACCTTAAATCACTCTGTTGCATTTAGATCTTTTCTCACGCAAGTGCTGGATTTCCCTGGTTCTCTCTTTCCTTCAGTTTACTGACAGAGCGGGCTGAAAGAGTAGCATATCCTCTTAGGAAGGATTCCTAGATGTACCTTTCTAGTCCAAGGCCCTTCATGTAACTAGAAATTCAAGCAGGACGCACTTTTAATGGAAACTGAGGCCCTCCAAAGTCATCCATATCATAGGATGGGTGATGGTACCCCCTTCAAGGCTCCCCCCCCCAGCCCTGCTTCATTCAACAAGTGAGGCTTTAATACTACGGAGGGCAATGGGTAACGATACAAAGAACACCGCCCATACACCATGGAGCTGGCTAGGTTGTGCCGGTGCCAGTTGTAACTCAATCCCATTTATTTCAGCGACTCTAGTGTAGGCAGGGGCGGCAAGTGCCTGGGTAACTCAGGCTGCTCTTCCAAAGGGTAAAATCTCACCGAAGTCTTTTGGGGAAACTGGATTTGTCAGGATTGCTGGGGCTGTCTTCTGCCTTGGACTGCTCAAGGCTGAGGTTCTTAGCTGGATGCTGCTGGGATGAATTCAGGGCCCACCTGAATCAAGTACTCGGTTGTCCATCCTGCTGCATGGAGGCCGCCCCCAGCTCTTCAACCTGAGATCTTGCAGGTGCCTGGAAATGGACCCTTTTAGCATCCAGAACATGTATTGAGCACTATCTGTGTACAGTGAATTGGACTCTCTCTAAATGAAACTGGCTGCACCAACCTAATGGATTGTTGTGCTCTTTTTAACACAACAACGAAAAACAACAACACAAGATTAAAAATAATATCTTGGAAATCACCAAAGCTTGGATGTTTTTGGTCTCAATTCATAGGCCCTTCCTTAATCTGCAGTCACTCCAACACCACTTCTGTTTATTGCTGAAAACGGACTATGACAAATCTCTGCCTTTGTTTGGCGAGAGAGAGAGAGAGAGAGAGAGAGAGAGAGAGAGAGAGAGAGAGAGAGCGCGAGAGCGCATTTTTCATCTTCCCCTGTTTCATTCCATCCTCCCCTCATTCCTTTCTTTGAAGCCTGAGCGAACAGGGCTCGCTTGGGTGTTTGTACTAGCAACACACATGTATTTCTTTTATTTAGGAGTAAATAGAGGCTTGCTGTGTATAGAAAACAGCAGACACCAAGATATAAAATTCCCCAGCCACCAGATCTGACCGGGGAGAATCCAAAAGACTTTTGAGAGTGGCGATTAGAACACAGAGCAGCCGCTGCAATAAGAAGCACAAGTGATCCAGCTGTAGAGTTAACAGCAAAATTTTAGGAGGTTGGTATTTGTTTGAAGTATATTATTATATGGGGAGCGGGGAGGAGAGAGAGAGAGAGAGAGAGAGAGAGAGAGAACCACTGTGTGCTTTTAAAATGTGGGCTTTTAAGAATGTTTCTGTCTAATACTGGAATGCCAGAAAAGTAACTTGAGAAGGACAGGAAGGGAAAGGAACGAGGTAAACCGGGATGGAGTGGGGTGGAGGAGGTGGCCCAAGTAAGACCAGGCATATTGTGAAATCAGAGAGGTGAGGGGGAAGATTCAGCTGGTAACCCCAAAAAGGGTTGGGTTCCTCTCTTCTCCTCCCCGCCCCCCCCATTCGCTGCAAGTGTCTCTGTAGTAATCACTTTGCTCTATCGACTTAGCATAGTGTGTGCAAACGGAATGAGAAGCCCATTAAGAGCATTAACAGATTGGCCCGGCATAATACAGCAGCTCATATTGATCGCCAAACGTCTGTAAAATATTGTTTCAAATGAATCTATTGTTCCTCTGTGCTCTTTTCGCCAGTGCTGATGACCTTGGTATGCTCACAAACAGGCGAGCGAGCCGTTCAGGGCTCGGCCGAATTCGGCAGCTCCCCGCGCGCGCGCGCGCGCGCGCGCCCGCCCGCCCGCTTCTCGCCGAGAGGCAGAGGGGCGCCCAGGAGGCGCGGGGGGCAGCGGGCAGTGGCTCAGGGCTGAGAGGGCGCTGAGGCGGCTCGAAGACGGGATGGGCACCCTGGTGACCGCCAGGGGTTTAGACTACGACTCCCAGGGACTCTAGCCGGTAGGGCTAATGGGCAAGGATTATGGGAACCGCAGTCTAAAGCAAGTGGAGGAATACCCTGTTGTCTATCCCAGGCCTAGGCACTGAACTGCCTCCACAGGAAGACTGAGCCTGAACAGATCAGCTCAGAATCAAAACCCATCGAGTTTAATGGGCATTCCTCCTAGATAAGTCTGTGTAGGGTTACAACCTCAGTGTAGTTCATCACGGAATGTGCTGCATTACCTTTGCTGTGGCCTTGTCCTACATAACATTTACTCTAGGTCTGGAGTTTATTTTGCTTGTTACTTATTTTGGTATGCCAAGGGTGCTCGCTCACCTGGATGTACGTCCCACTGGACTCTGTGAAGACATGAGCAGAGTAGACATGAGCAGACTGGCACTGTGGTGTTGCAGGACCCTGCAGTCTCATGAGTGGGGGGCTCGCTGAAGTCTGAAGGACTTGCTCACTGGTAAACCTAAGCAGAGAGCTGTAGCTGCCTGGCAGCTATGCCCTTCCAAGTACTGCGCATGCCAAAGCTTGTGGCACAGGCCATATGCTCCAGGGATTAGGAGTCTGGATCTTGGTAAACTCCCCACTTCAGACTCACTGGAGAGGAGGGGCTCATTTCTCATTTTTTCTCCTATCTGGAACACAGAAGCAACTTATTTTGTTTTGTGGGGGGAGCAAAGGTTGAAAGCTGGAATGCATTTGCACTCTGAAAGTGCCACTGGTGTTATTGTTCCTACTAAACATTGATATTGTCATGGGCAATATGAAGATTCCTGCCTCTTTTGTTTTCATGAATCTCTAAACATAGTAGATTATGTGGTGAATAGGGACTAAACAGAATGCAGGCTGAATGTTGAACTGTCCGATCCAAGATCCAAACTAGGTAGGGAGAAGCTCACATCCAGGTTGCTTCAAGGTCTGAGTTTATGCATCATCACCATGTTGCCTTTTTCTGACTCAGGAGGAAGAAGAGTTGGAGGGGAGTTTCCACCCTTCCAGGGCATATGTGCTTGTGTGAGTCTGTGTGCAGGGACTCTCATGTGCTTGATATACAGGCAATCATGTTTCAGTACCACATTGTGAAAAGTTTTCACCTACTGTTTGTGCACCAAATTTGTCCCTCAAAACACAGAAGTGGTTTCAGGGTTGGAGCCAACCTTATTGCTACTTAAAGTAGACCCACTGGAGACCCATTGACTTAGTGTAGTCATAACTAAATTGAGTCCACTGATTTCAGTGGTCTGCCTGAGGCCTAATTCTAGATCCAGCCCCAGGTCTCTTCTTCCATGGAGATCCCTCATTGTCTCTGGGCTAAATGGAGCAGATATGCAGTTCATTCCTGTGAATGTTTAGATAGAAGGAAGTCCAGGCACATATTTAGCAGAGCTTATGCCCTACACAAGGGAGTGCACAAAGCAGCAATCCTGCAAACACTTACTCTGAAGCAAGCCTCACTAAAAATAAATGAGCAATCTCAAATTAATAATGAGGGTAAAATAATCAGGATTGGGTGGCTCAAGCCAGAACCAATAATTTGCATCTATTCAGAGTTAGTTTACCTACTCAAGAGAATCGTGCCAGACTAACTTCTGTTACTCTGACTGGCAGTAGGATCCTAGGCATGTTTGCTCAGAACTAAGTCTGAGAATTCTACTCTCCTAGTGACTAGCCCAGCCCTATACATCTCTACTCAGAAGCACCATTATGCTCAATGGGAATTACTCCCAAGTAAGTGTGTGTAGGACTGCACCCTTAAAGAAACTGTGGGTTGCATAGGATCATTGGATTTCTGAAGCACTGGTTTACTGCCAGCTGAAATTTCTCTTAGAGAGGCCCTGCAAAAACCCACAGCTGAATAATAACAACAGCTATATTATATTATTATTTAAAAGATAAAATAATAATTTAATACTATTTTTCCTGAATTAACAAAGTTTTTACACTTTTAATTGTCATCCAAAAGAGGGAATTTGAGTAGATGTAAGTTGTCAGTGGCAAATTCCCTCTTCGGCACCACTGCTGAAGCTGCAGGTGGCCTCTCCCCTTTTGTATCTGGCAACCCAACTCTGATTATACACCATTTGTCTTCCTTTGTTTAGTTTAGTCTGGTGAAGACTGAACAGTTTTCAAAATCCAACATTTGTAGAACTTTGACCCAAAGCAAAGCCATTTACTTCCCTTCCATTAGCATGTGATCAACATCCTACTGAAACTGGCAACATGCCTTGTTATCTCAATGGATCAGGACTTGGCTTAAATTTTAAGCCTGGAATTGGTATATTTATGAGTACACCAATTCCAAGCTTGAAATGTACACTTGGAATTGTTATATATTGAAAAGTGCTAGTCTTACTGCTAATAAGGTACTGAAGATCAGTTTGCAGTTGACCAGCTGTTCCTGAGTAACTAACGTTATTTAGAATAAGGTGGCAGTGACAGGAACTGCAATTCACAACCCATTAGATTACATGAGGATTTGCATTTGTAATGCATCCGCACCCTACCACTGTCTATTAGTGCTACTATTAAAAGCAACAACAAACAAAAAAGCTCCCAACAACCCAGAACTAGCTTACAAGGAAAAAGGTTCCACAGCTGCCTTCTTAGGTGAATAAATGCAGGGAGCTTTTTACTGGGGAAGCATGCAATATCACACATGCTCTGCCACCACGACACCCTTCACTGTCTGAATTAGTACAAAACGGTATGATCCAAGACTGAGAATGGTGTAGTGCTAGGCAGTGATTGTCCAGGTTGAAATCCCTTCTCAGCCCTGTAGCTCCTTAGATGACCTCGGATCACTCATGCTCTGGCTGTGAGGATGAGTGGAGAAGAACCGTATAGACTGCTCTGAACTCCTTGGGGATGAATAAAAATTGCCTGTATACAATGTTTATCTAATGTAAGCACCATTCGCTTCAATGGTTTTAGTCTAAGTAGGACTAACATTGGATACAACTCAATGCATACCTACTCAGAAGCAATCCCACTCTGTTCAATGAGATATGCTTCCTTACATGTCTAAGATTGCTGTCTAATAATTAGCATTCCATCTTTGCATTCTGAGCAATGTATGGAGATGCTTCTTTGGAAATGAATCCTAATGATCCAATGGCTTGTATCCAATGTTATTTTAGTGTAAGTGCCATTTATTGGATGCAGTGCTACATATTTAGGTCAAGGGCCAACATAAACATCACTAACATCAGACTCTTGGAGATTCATGCAACTTATGTCAGACTTGCTTTGTGTAACATCCTTTTGATAAAATCTTCTCCTCCAGTGCACCCAGAGTGACAGTGGGGAGTCCCTATTTTCATTCTACATGTTTAGGATAAAGGATTCTTAAGTTTCACAGGTTCTGGAACTAGCAAGGCCTCTATAGATGGGAGACACAATTGCCCTTCATGTCTTCAGAAATGCATGTCATGTTCAGACCACTCTTGTCCTATTAATGATGCTTCACTGAACCAAGGATCCAGGTCTAATGAACAAGACTTGCACTTTGTTTTCCAAAATAGGGAACAAGGAAATGTAAATTCTTCACCAAGTATCTAAGCAATTCTACCCTACATCTTGTGGTCAAAGAGGTAAGATCATCCTTCCCCAAAGATGGTGTCCCCCAGACATGTTAGATTACAGCTCCCAACTTCCCCCAAGTTTGGTGAAAGTTGGATTAGATCTGCTGTGTGGTTATGTTTGGAAAACAGTGTCCATGTAGAGTGGAACTGGTGTACAGAATGAAAACCACACAAACTAGATACAATAAAAACCAATAAATACATGTGCATTAAAATCCATAAAGGCAGATTTACGGATTAAAATAAATAAACACAACGCATCAATGAAAATTGACAGCCCAAAGTTAAGAAAGGCCAGAGTATGCAGACTGCAAGTTCTGAAAAGGATTGCTATTGACGAGGTAGCTGCTGGAGAAGGCATCTGGTGCCTCCAGATGCTCTGCACTACAGTTTCCATAAGCTTAGGCCAGTCTGGTAATTGAGTTTCACTGAACTCAATGGGGGTCTATTTTGAAGTGAACCAAGTGGAGCTTGTATAGGACAACCAACTGTACAACCTAGTTCACGGCCTAACAACAACCCAGGGGTTCTTTTCATGGGTTGTTTGCAGTTACACTTATTTCAAGAGCAACCCACAATCAGCCCTTGAATGTGGGGCTGATGTGTTGTCTGAACCTAGGCACTATTAGTTCATCTATCTCTGCATTATATTGTTTACCCCGACTGGTGGGATTATAAAAAATAATCCTTTCCAGCCTCATCTGGAGATGCCAGAGTGTGAACACTGGACCCTTTGTATGCAGAGCATGTTCTGCACTACTAAACTATGCCCCCCCCCTTTTCTTTTTGTAATATTGGAACTTGGGCTCAACCCCTAACATAGAATGGTGGTTGTGTCAGGAGGGCAGAGCAAAGACAGCAAATAACTACTGGTATTTATTTAAATTTCTCAAATGACAAAACCAATTCATTTCCCTTCCAAATAACCCCAAATAAAGGCTTTCTTTGACACCAAAATGAGGTGTATGTCCCTCATAAGTTTAACTGCCATGTGGGAATCATTTGGGGATGGGCAGCTAAACCTTCTTTTCATGGCTATTAGCCTTTCAAGAAAGCATCCAGAGCACCAATAGAACCCCAGTGCTCTTGGGAACAGATTCAGGGGCCCTGGGAAACAGAGGCGAGGGTAGGGGCCCTGGGTCCAGACTTAGAAATGCCCACTGGAGTCCATTTGCTTAGATGACTTTTTCAAGGGATGGAGGAATCGCTAGAACAGGAGAGCACAACCTGAGGCCCAGCCACATGCAGGAACCCTAGTCCTCTCTCCAAATTCCTGCCACAGGTACTCTGCACTCCCTTCCCCAGAGAGCTTCATACTGAAGGGTGGGGGGAGATGTATGTGTGGATGTGCATGCTTGCACACACATGCACGCACGAACATGCGCATGGACTCTTCCAGCCCACCCACTCGGCATCACATGTAGCCAATACTGATGTCAGCAGAAGGGGTATTACAATCTCCATCAGCCTCAGTGAGCATGGCCAGTGGTCAGGGATGGTGAAAGTTGCTAGAGCTTAGGGAGAGAATGTGCTGGGTGGTATAGAACTATACAGAAAGGAAAGACAGACAGACAGACGAGATCCGAGTTGGCTTCCAAAAAATCTTGTCTGGAATAGCCAACTCGGCGTCCCCTGCCAACGTGATAGCCGTTTCCCTTTCTACGTCCAACACAAATCTGCTCCGGCTTCTTTTTCTGGGCTTGTTAACCTTCATGGAGATTAAAGCGGGGAGGGCGGCGGAAAAAAGGAGAGCTGCTTGGGACGAGTCCGAAAATAGGGGGCGAGGAATCGATGGCTCCATTAATTATGGATCTTAAACCGTGGGCGTGCATAGAAGCGGTGGTCCGCGCGGGAGCGCCGAGGGGGTTATTGCCAGCGATCTCTGCGTCGCTGGAGGCGGGCGGCGGCGGCGGCGGCGGCGGCGGCGCTGCTCTCCAAACGCCCGTCCTCGAAGGAGACGGGCCTCCGAGTTTCCAGCCCCGGCTCCGCGGCTGCCTCCACGAGAACGGTGCGCACAGCGCAGAGCCGGTGAGAGGGAGCCAGGCGCCCCCCGAGTGCGTGCAGTTCGCCCCACAACCTCGGGGGCGGAGGTGGCCGGTCCTCTTTAGAAAAGGCCTCGCCCCACCACATGCGAATGAGTCTTCATGAGACGTTGCCTGGTCGGAGTATCTGCCCCTGAGTGCGCCTGAAGCGGGGCCGGCTCAAGAGGGGTGCCAAGGTTGGGAGTTTCACCAAGTAAATAGAATTCGACCTTCTAATTTGTGCTTCAGATAAGGGCTTGTATCCAATGTCATTAAATCCATGGGTCTACTCTGAATAGAACTATTTTTGGATACAGCCCATAAATACGCAGGGGTGGACATTTGTGGATCTTCAGATGTTTTCACCTACAAATATGATCATCCCGCAACGCTGGCCAAGAGCCGATGGGAGTTGGAAGCCAAAACATCTGAGTTGCCACCCCCTCACTGAGTATTCATGTTGCCTTTTTCTGCATGCTTACCTGGCAGCGCTGCCCATGTAATGCAGTCAGAATCATCCCAGGCAAAAGTGTCAGGGCAAGGGTGTGGAGAAGGGAGATGTTCCACATCTTTTTGACTTCAGCTCCCAAGAGCCCCTGCCGGCATGGTCGCTGAATGGGAATGCTGGGAGCTGAAGTTCAGAATATTGGGAAACGTCCTTTCTGCCAACCCCTG
>NW_025336072.1:825882-875496 GCF_004798865.1 Varanus komodoensis
TCTAAGAAATGGAGGGCATCCCATTTATATCACACAGACAGGTCTGTAAGCCCCCCCTCACCAGTGGTGCAGCTACATTTGAAGTATGGATACCCACCATGACAGTCATGATGCCAAAAGAGAAGGCAGCTGTAGTGATCCATATTTATTTAGAACATTTTTATCCCATCCTATACAAACCAATTGTCTCAGGACAGCTTACAGTATAATATAAATAAACAATAAATATAAATAATCTACAACTATAATAACAAGATAAAATGCAACTGAGGATATGAATATTAATAAAGCCATATGAAAATAATTTAAGCTTTAAAATGTTGGGTAAATAAAAAGGTTTTACCTGACTCCGTAAAGCATATACAGTCAGTGCCAGGCGAACCTCTCTGGGGAGCGCATTCCACAGTCGGGTCACCACTGCAGAGAAGGCCCCCTCCTCTGGGTGTTCACTCTCCTAACCTCCTTCAAGGAGGGTTCCCGGAGCAGGGCCTCTGCTGCAGATCTTAAGGGGTGGGAGGGCATATAACAAAAAAGATGTTCCTTCAGGTATCCCAAGCCATTTAGGCCTTTATAGGTCAATATCAGCACCTTAAATTGGGCTGGGAGTCGGCTGGGAGCCAGCATAGCTGGTAGAGGATGGTGTTATGTGAGAATAATGACTGCCCCTGACAGCAATCTGGCAGCAATGTTTTGAACCAATTGAAGTATCCAGACTGTCTTCAAGGGCAGTCTCACGTAGAGCATGTTACAGTAATCCATACCAACAAACCAGTTCTAACAGTTTTTATTTCCACCAGGAGCAGTTCTTTCATAAAATGAATGGGTTTGCAGGCACAATCCAATGCATGGTTAAACAGGAAAGAAATCTTACTCCTTCTAGCATTCTCCAGCCAGCCATCCTGGCTGAAGGAATGTTGAGATGTAGGACTTTTTTTCTGTCTAACCATGCATAGGATTGGCCTTCAATGGCCCACTGGCCATCCCAAGGTATTCTGCATTACAACAAGGATAGCAGATACCAAGGCTGATGGGAAAATCTATTTATCCCAGCTTCTGTGAGAACTGCAGGTAAGCTCAAGACTGAGGAGGAGGGGTTGGCAAGATGACGTCAGAGTCCCTGCTAATTAAAAACAATTTAACATGTGAACACTGCTTGCATGGGAGGTCTGGCTACACTGCAGCATGGCCCATAGCCAGTGTGGCATAGTGGTTAAGAGCATGGGACTGGGACTCGGGCAAACTGGGTTCTAGTCCAAGTTCAGCCAGGGAGCCAACTTGGGTTACTTTGGGCCAGTCACAAACTCTCAGCCCAGCCAACCTCACAGGGTGCCTGTAGGGATAAGACTGAAAGAAGCAAGAGGAAAATGATGTAAGCCACTTCTTTACATGAAAAAGGCAGGGTATAAATCTAATATATAAATAGCCAGTGATCATGGTGTCCTGATCACAAGAAGCAGAAGCAAATCAAAAGAAGTGACCCTGGAAGTGGAAAGAAAGCTTGCCATGAAAAACCAGGAGAGGAGAGGAGGCTTGATGATTTTCCTACCCGGTCTATTACAGCATAGCTTATAGCACCCCTCGAAGCAAATCTGTTCGGCTCCTCCAAGAAGGGGGAAGGGGGCGAAGGTGGACCATTGGCTTCACCGGCGAGAACCTGAAGCATTCTTTCAACACGCCCCTCTCCCGCCCCATGCACGGAGCCCTCGAACACGTGGAAATAAGGGGCAAGGTAGCAACCGAAGACGCAGGCCTTCCTAAGCGAGTCGCCCGTGGCGTTCTGGGCCAGAGCTCCGAGAAGAAAGGCTTGGTCTGGCGGGCAGCTGTTAAGCCGCGCAGTCCCCCCTGCTTCGAAGCCAGCCGCTGCCCAGCCCCGGGAAGAAGGGCAGGGACGCGCAAGGGCCGGGGGCACCTCAGCAGAGAGGCTGCGGGGCCCTCCCGTTCTCGGGGAAAGTGCAGGCGCGCTTCCAAACGAAGCAAGTCTCTCCACAGTAAAATGGCTGCTGCTGCTGGTGCGGCGGCGGCGGGGGCTGCCGGGGGAGATGGAGATTTCCAGGCGCCCGTAAAGGCCGCTAACAAAGCTTCCCCAGCGCGGTGCCGGCCCTGCGCCTTTCTTCCCCCTCCCGGCTCCTCCTGACAGATGTAGCCATTTAACAAGTTTCGGCCGAAACGGGTGTATAAAATGCACCCATTTAGCTCTGACAGGGCAGATTTCACGCCCTGTCTGCCCCGGCTGTAAATTCTCCTCCACCTCTTGGCTGAGCCCGATATATCACCATTTCACCCAGGGCTCCCTCTGACCTGCACATGCCTCGCCGCTCGCGGGCGAGGCAGAAGGGAGCCCGCGGCTGGCTGCCCGGCTGGCCCCGGGGGCCGGCAAGTGGCCGCTCGCCCGCGACACAATGGGGGCGCCCAGGCAGCGCTTGAGGGGCCGAGCCCGGGTTGCCCCGCAGCAAGGACATTTATTTATTCATTAGCAATATCAAAAAGAGGATTTCTTCTCCCAGACCTCCAGAAAGCATGCCCAGTGGTGTCACCTTTTCCCTGTTTCTTTCCCACAAGGTGGTGGGTGGGATTGTGCTACCTTAGGCTCCCTTGAATGCAAAGGTGTGGCATAGGAGAGATGCCCACACTACCCCAACCTCTACTTGCCTGGATACCTTTTTCTGAGGCAATGGAGGTCTGCAGCCCAGTCACTGAAGGGCAAACACAGCAGGAGCGGGGCTGTGGTTACTCACACGCCCTGCTTTTGGCTCTCCCTATTGCAGCACCCATGGAAGTCCAGTGCTGGAAAAAGGACACCCATCTGATCCAGCAGAAAGATCAAACTTTTCAAAGGAAACTTGCAAAGGCTGTGGAATGCCAGGTTCTCCATTGCTAACACACAGCTGGTCATTTCATAAAAGGTAAAGGTAAAGGTTTCCCCTTGACATTAAGTCCAGTCATGCCTGACTCTAGGAGGCAGTCCTCATCTCCGTTTCCTAGCCAAGGGAGCCAGCGTTTGTCCCCAGACAGTCTCTGTGGTCATGTGGCCGGCATGACTAAACACCAAAGTGTACAGAACGCTGTTACCTTCCCACCAAAGTGGCACCTTTTTATCTACTTGCATTTGCATACTTTTGAACAACAAGGTTGACAGGAGCTGGGACCGAGCAACAGGTAACTCACCCCATTGTGCAGATTCGAATGGGCAACCTTTTGATCAACCAGCCCAGCACCACAGCAGTTTAAACCACTGCACCACCTGCATCCAGACACAGCCAAAATCACCAGGGTGCCTGATGTTTCCCTGGGCTTCTGAATCCTTAGAAGGCTGTGTTCCATAAGACACATTTTTCCCCTTTGGTCTGCATGGCTTAGGGTGACTGCTGTGCCAAATGTACACACCTGTAACAGAAGCCCTGCCTCTATGGCAGCCAGAAGAAAAGAGGAGGACAGGGCTCCATCTCCCTGTAGGCCTCACCAGTTGAAATTCCCTCTTTCACTGCTGTTACAGTGCAGAAGTGCTATCTCTCCCAGTACCCTGTGCCATCATCCTCTGGCCAGCAAGAAGGTATATGGAGACCTTCCTGATTTCAGCAGAATGTGTTTCTAAACCATAATGCTTAGGTTTGATCCAGGAAGGCTGATCTTTTACACATATATTCAAAAGTGAATTCCTCCTAGTTTAATGAGATTTATACCCAGCTTGTAAATGTTGCAGTTTAACACCTCTGGCCTCAGTATGTATAATCTGAAAGAAGTGTCATTAATTTCTATGATTTCTCTGTATGTACAGCAGGGGTGGCTGGTGGCTTCTAAGTCAGTGGGGTCTCTTATCCATTGAAGCTTTTAGTCTGAGCTTTATAGGGACTATCCATGGTGCTGAATTGCATCTCCAAATAGATGCACCATCATAGAGCACCAAGGACAACTCCTAAAGCCAAGCATTCAATGGTTAAAGAACCCCACCTACATAGGAGTTAACCAGCTTCCCCTGTCATGTTAGTTAGGAAATACTCTTAATAGGAGTTAAAACCCATTAATTAATAGGACTGAGTCATGCCTAATGTGCTCAGGGTTGCTTGTGCAGCCCAAGCTGATGAAAGCTGACTCAAAAGTAAGTCCACCTGAGTGAAATGGGGTGTTGTCCCTGATTAAGGGGGCACAGCCAGAACTGTAGTTATAAGTGATCTGGGATGGCATGCAGGCATTACAGTTCTATGCAGAGGTAGGCGCAGTTCTTTCAGGCACTAATTTGAAAGGGGTGGTGTGAGGAAATACATTTAGGATACCATCTCATCTATGCTTAGATAGGAAAAATATCCTACAGCTCTCAGTATTCTCCAACCAGTCATACAGTTTTAATTCTTATGGCTGAGATGGGGAGATCTGAGAGATGGTAACTTGCCGAAGGCCACACAATGAGTCTAGGACAGAGATGGGACTTGAACCCGAGAGGGAGACTATGGCCTTCTCTTTGTTAATCTAGCAAAGAATAGTATGATGTTCTACTGATCATGCCCAAGGGTATTTCATGGGTGAATTAGCTACACCTGAATATATTTCCATAACCTATTTATGATAATGATCAAAGTAGTTCAGGTTGACTAGGGTTTGGCTTCTCTCCTTCAGTGCCTCTTGCTGGTGCAGTCAGATGATTTTATAAGTGTGGGATTTAATAATCATATAGCCCCTCTGCTCTTTAGTTGTTAGCATGTATTGCCCTGCTGCATTTGGACTACCTCCTGCTGCTTCTGCTGATTGAACCCCTGGACTTCTTTCCATGATGTGGGTGGAAGGACAAGGCAAATCTGCATGAGTCAGGGAAACATGTCAGAACTGATAGCAGTGTTAGGGAGCAGCCCATCAGGGCTGGAACCCTGAAACGTTCATTTAGAGATCTGGATCGCCAGGAAGCTGTTTCAGCTCTCCTGCAGTCCATGGGCACTTGCTGAAATAAAAATACAGGGACCCTCTTGCATCCTGTACTTCTGGCTTTTTACTTCCAGCTTCACTTCCCAGTTCTTCTGTCAGCAGCCCCCCCCCCCAATTAAATGCCATCCTCTCTTTTGCCCACATAGCCCTTTTTCAAAATACACCTGTCCTTAAAAGACTAGATCCTTTACAGTATTCAGAAATATGGAAATTAACTTTTTGGTGTTGTGGTCTTCTTTCGAGCATGATCTGTGGATCTTTTCAGTACTTACCACTGTCCTTGGTCAGAACTCAAGGGAGCTTTAAAAAATAAAAGAGAGAGGGTCCAATCTTGTTTACCTATCCACAGGAATAATATATTCTGGATATCCATGCATATCCTTAATCTTGGATTTATGGGATATGTTAATTGTTCTGTTCTCCTTTCCCTGGGGAGAAGAGGGGGGGAAAGCAAATATAATACAAATACTTCCTCCTCCTTTTCTTTTTCTATTGTTTAAATTTTAGAAAACCTCTCACTCTGATTAACTTTACTTTAAATAGGTACATAGCATCTGTTGAAGTACAGCCTATCTCAGCCTGACCTTGAGAAGCACATTACTTCAGGAATAAACAGTAGGGTTGCAAAATCTATATGCATCTACATGGGACTAAGACTCCTGGAACACCATGAAACCCACATCTGAATAAATATGCACAGGATTTTTTTTTTGTTTTTTTGTTTTTTTGTTTTTTTTTTTGTAAAAGGGCTAGTTGGGATGTTAGGGGTGAAATCCCCTGAAAATGGGCAAGAAGTTTCCTTCTTCAAAATTCTATTAATCTGCAGCAAGGCTTATGCATGTTTAGGCAGAAAAAGATCCTATAACTCTCATGGCCGGCTGAGGAATCCTGAGAGTTGCAAGATTCTTTCTTTCTGTCAAAACACGCATAAGATTGCATCCTAAGTAATCAAAGGTACAGTACAATTTTTTAAATTATTCCTTGCACTCCCCTAAAGATTTGGGATAGGTTGCAATGGAAGCATAACACAGACCTATGACAGTCTTGGATAGTTCCATGAGACTATGGAGAGGATTCACCAGAAAACTTAGCATTAAAAAAACAGACCTACTGGAGGAAGGGAGAGAGAAGTAGATGGGGATCAAAGTGGAAACAACTGGGGAAAAGGTGATGCTGGTGTGTGGAGGAAGGATGCCTGGGTTTGTTCAATCTGAGTCCAATTTGTTGCAACAGAACCAAGCTGCTAGAGCTTAGTATCAACACTGAAGGCATAGTGGTTTTTGAATTGGTCTGGTCTGATGAATATGGCCCTCTGCATCAGGAGGAGCATGTTTCTAAATACCGTTTGCTCAGGAACAAATGCAGGAAGATTCTGGTACCCTCATGTTGTGGGTTGTTTTATTTATTTTTATTTATTTATTAAAACATTTTTATGCCGCCCCATTCGCCGAAGCCTCGGGGCGGCTTACAACATAGATAAAACAAGTTAAAATCCATATAAAATAATCTTGATTAAAACTCACATTATAAAATAAGCCGCCCTGGCCAGATAAAATTCAATTGTATTTAGCATTTAAAATGTTGCTTAAATAAAAAGGTCTTAGCCTGGCGCCGAAAAACAAATAACGACGGCGCCAGGCGGACCTCTCTGGGGAGCGCATTCCATAACTTAGGCGCCACCGCTGAGAAAGCCCTTCTCCGAGTAACCACCCTCCTAATTTCTCTCACGGAGGGCTCCCGGAGAAGGGCCTCTCCCGCCGATCTCAGGGGGCGACTGGGCAAATATGGATGTAAGCGCTCCTTCAGGTAACCAGGACCCAAGCCGTTTAGGGCTTTATAGGTCATTACCAACACCTTGAATTGGGCCCGGACTTCAATGGGGAGCCAGTGAAGCTGACGGAGAACTGGCGTCATGTGAACATAACGTCCAGTCCCCGTCAGCAGCCTGGCAGCTCTATTCTGAACCAATTGAAGTATCCGGACCGTCTTCAAGGGTAGCCCCACGTAGAGCATTGTTTCCCTGAGACATCTGGTTGGCCACTGTGGGAATAGAATTCTAGGCATGATAGGCCCTTGGTCTGATCTAGGAGAACCCTTTTAATGTCTTTACATTTCTACAGACTAAAGAAGATCCACTTAAAGATAATGGTGTATATGCTTCAGACCCTAAAAGTAGGGCAGTGTCTAGGTCTCAGTGTGGCAATGTACATACAGAAATAAATTAAAGTTATTCCCAAAAGGTCAAAGGAAAAATGGTACACCAAAAGGACAATTGAACTTTCCTTCTATGTGGACCTTTAAACGTTCATACTGCAGTCCTCAAAACTACTGTGTGGGTGTGTTGGGTGGTGGCAGGTGAGAGATGGGGTGCTTCTTGATGGAGGGATCCTGCATTTGAAGTAATCTTGTCCTGAACCAGTGTTGTCTGCTCTGACTAGTGATGGGTCATGGATGGAGATCTTTCCTTCCATTGTTGATTGTGGAATCTTTTGGCTGTGGTGAGTCAGCAAGTGTGTGCAGAATGCTTGTCATCACTGAATTCCACCCACCCATTTTTTGGAGGTACCAATTCTTCGTCTCTGGCATCTCAGGTTAAAGGCAGTTTAGAATGAGTGACCTTATTCATAAGATGACACTCAATATAAATAAATATTTCTGTAAAGAGAACCAGTGTGGTGTAGTGGTTAAGAGCATGGGACTGGGACTCAGACGATCTGGGTTCTAGTCCCCGCTCAGCCATGGAGCCAACTGGGTGACTCTGGGCCAGTCACAGACTCTCAGCCCAACCTACCTCACAGGGGGATAAGATGGAGGAGGAGAATGGTGTAAGCTGCCTTGAGCCCTTTGTAGGAAAAAGGCAGGATATTAATCAATAGATAGATAAATAAATATATATATAAGAACTGGAAAACTAGCCAGTGGGGCACTGGGACCAGTAGATGGCAAAGATGTGGAAGGATTTCTAAAAGATAGTGAAAGCAAAGGTGACCATGTTAGCCCTACCTAAGAAAAATGCCAACATCCTTATCTGGGTAATAAGTTTATCAGATCAACACAATGGTGACACATTGTGCAGTTTTCATGGTTATTAAATTTATGAAAGGACTAACCTTGCTAAGCAAGAATTGGTGTGGCTTCTGTAAGGGAAGACCTGCCTCAACAACTTTCTAGATTATATTTTATAGATGTATAGGTGGATATTTCATTCACTTGACGTTTTAAAAAGTTTTGGACAAAAGCTCTGGAAAGCCAGTGCAGTATAATGGTTAGAGTGTTAGACTGGGACTCTGGAATTCTGAGTTTCAGTCCAAACTCAGTCATGAAGAGTTGTTTCAGATTTAGAGAGGAGGAAGATCATGTAAGCAACCTTGGCTTCCTTATAAGGGGGAAAGTCAGGCTATAAGAGTACTGACACAGACAGACAGACATGGACCAAAAGCTCCAAAACTTAGGATAAGATGTTATGGTCCTTTTATGATAAGTTATAATTGGTTCAAGAGAAGAAAGCAGAAGGTAGGAATGAATAATTTTCACAATGGGGAGAGGTACCTAGAGGGACCCTTCAAGGTTCTGTACTGTGACTAATGCTATTCAGCATTTACTAAGCAAGATGGCCATATTTGCATTGACACCAAATTATTCAGGATACAGCGAAGAGGTCAAAAAGAATCTCTCCAAACAGCAAATAAACATGGCAAAGGATGTTCTGTGCACATTGTGGATGATTGGCTGATAGACTGATTTAATAAATTTTTATCTAGTTACTATAAAATAATCACCAGCTGGTATATAAGCAATAAAGTGCAGCAAATTACAAGACTGGGGGAAAAATCAGGGGAGACAGTAAGTAAGAATTGACAGGATAGCAGTAAAAGGGAGAAAAATTAAGTTAAACCCTGTGAAGTTACAAATTAAGTTAATATTTAATTTAAATATTAATTTAAATATTAAATTAAACTTAATTTAAATTAAAATTAATATTTAAATTAAGTAAATAAACAGGTTTTCAGCTTTTGCTGAAAGATTGTAAGACTTGGTAGCATCTGCCTACTAAGGGGAATGAGTCCTGCAGTTGGGGCTCCCGTGTGCAGAATGCCCTCTCTTGGGTTGCTGCGATTTGAATGAGAGCATAAATAAGAACAGCTTCAGGGATATGCTGTTGTAAACAGAGATGCCTATTATTGTCCAACTAAGTGATCTTGGGATTGTGGTGGACGTGACAGATTTACAAGTGGAAGGTCTGAACTTTTTCATGCCTGTAGCACTCATTGGCACCAGAGTTCAGAAGAGAGCAAAAAAAAAAAAAAAAAAAAAAAAAAGGGAAGGGAAGGGAAGGGGAAAAGGAAAGAGTATTTCTTCACATAGTGCATCATTCATGCAAGGAATTTAGTGCCACAAAATGGGATAGCCATTTAAAATGATGTGACAAATCCTAGAAGTGTTTAAACTTGGGCAGGTGGGCCAAATACAGCTGATCTCTGGTTTCTCTGTAGCCCTTGGTGATCCCCAGATGGCCATGCCTCTTTCCCTGGCCCTGTCCTGTCTTTCAGAGTGCTGATCATCTGGCCTTTGCGCAGGAGTTTCATCTCCATCCTAAAAGGCTGAAGTACCTCCCTGAGTTTTGGTTACTGGGAATAAATGGTGTATACCAAAGGAGGGTTATATCGTTGGTACTTCTGCTCTTCGCCCTGCCCTCCACTGGAGTGCTTCCCCCACAAGGCTTCTCTGAAGCTGAATTTAGCCTTCAGGCTGGAAGTGGTGCAACCTCTCTGGTCTAGATGGAACCTCCCTGTTCAGAGGCTGACTGAGCCTAAGCCAGTGAGGAGTTGCCAAATGCATATATTTTCTTGCTTGACTACTCTGTGCCTTCAAGAGCAACATTATAAGCAGAAACTTCCCCTGCAAACCTAGGCATATTTACTCAGAATTAAGTTCCACAGTATCCAATACAGCTGAGTTCCCAGAAAGTTCATTTACTTGGATAACAGCTAGAGTTGCAGAAGCTTTTACAGATGAAACAAAGGGGGAAACTTCATGTATTCGAATTCTTATGATACAAAGGGGCCTAGCAGATAGGAGTGAGTGTACAAGCAGGCAAGCTTAAATCCAGGGTGCTTTCCACATCCTTGCACTTGCAACTCGCAGAACCTCCAGCCAGCATGCAGTCTGGGGATTTGGGGAACTGTAGGCCACATCCTAAGGCCCCAGTCTGGGAAGGAGATTTTCAAAGGCTGGCTTCCTTCGTGATTTCAAAAGAAGAAAGATTTGCTTTGCTTATTTATCTTGCATGCACTTGTGACTGTGGATGCAAAATCCGATAAATTGGTAGTTATTCCGGATGAATTAAGCCGGCATAAGATCTTGTGATTGGGGAGCACAGTGGCTTTTCAAAAGAAAACTAACGCTCTGCTGAGCAAACTCGCTCTCCTTCCTTCCTTCCTTCCTTCCTCCCCTCTCCCCTCTCCCCTCTCCCCTCTCCGGGCAAGCTTTGGAGGGAGGCTTGGCGGGCTGAGGAGCTGAGTGAAGGACGATCCCCTTACATTGTGTTTCAGTGCGGGGTCTTTCCGGGTTAATGAGCTGACATCATGATTAAAGCTGACCATTTGTAATGTGTCTGGAGCCTGTTGAAAAGCACTGAAAAGGTTAATGCGGTAAGCCAGGACAGCACCTGCCCCGCACGAGAAGGGGAGGAGCGGGGCCACTTTTCCTAATCAATTAGCCCCTTAATGAGTCTATCTAGTAGTTAAGGAGTGAATGATCGTGCCGCGGCTCGGTCGTCATCTTGCTCCCCCTAATTATTTTATAAGCACTTGATTCAATATGCCAGGGCCTAACACGGGGGCTTGGAGTTAATGAAAATGTCATTTGGAAACGTCTTGACATTTGTCTGTATTGATCCAAGTGTTGCTTTTTTATCTCTCGTGCTGCATTTTGGGGAGAAGGAGGGGATGGTTAGCCCCCTGAGAAAACTAATTTCGACAAAGAGGGGGATCCCTAAGCTTGAAGAGACCAAAGGAGAGGTCTGGTCCTCCGGCTCGCCCTTCCCGAGCTTCTGTTCTGCCCTTGACCGTAATGGTGTTTTTTTCACTTGGGGTGGTGTGGGCTGGGTACATTACAGAAAGTCTGGTTTTTCTTTGCAGCCAGGGGGCTGGCAGTGCCCTGTCAGAGCCAGCTTGGCTGTTGTTCCAATGTTCTGTTTTCCTAGGGCAGAAGTGCTAAGTGAGACAGTGGAGTGTACTGGTTAGAGTGTTAGAAGAGGACAGGTTTTAGTCCCAGGTTCGGCCATGAAGTTCACTGGATGGCTTCGGTCCAGTCAGTGACTCCCCGTCCAACATCTCTGAGAAGGTCACTGTGAGGATAAAATGGAGATGGGGAGGAAAAAGAAAGGTAGGATATGAAATGTAATAATATATTTTAAAATAAGTGAGAGGTCTCAATCCTGGCTAAAAGTCATAACCTACCACAGCAACCTGGTGTCCTCCAGATTGTTTAGAATACAACTCTCAGTATCCCTCAACATTGCTTATGGTTGATGGGAACTGAGCTTCTTTCTCAGCCCCTTGATAATAGTGGGGTTGCCAAGCATATGCTCAGAGATACCATTGTCTCCTATTGCTATATCGTGTTTCCCTGGAAACTTAAAACAAATAAGGCTGCAATTCTATACACTCACACCTAGAAGTATGTCCCATTAAACTCAAAAGGACTTAAGTCTGAATAGACATGTATAAGTCACAGCAAGTCTGGGTTAGGGAACATAATTGGTTGAAGAATTGCCATAGGATATTTTGAGGCAATTTAGTATCATCTTGAATCTTATGTTCTGGATCAGAACAATGATCTAACGAGAGGTGAGGTGGAGGAGTGGGGCAAAGGGATATCCTATCCCAGGACAATGGTATTTGCTCTGTGGATTGATATATGATTGGGTGCATTGTTGTTTGCTGTAAGCCACTGTGAGGCTCTGTGGGAATCCGTGTAAACATTTTCGGGTCTTAATTCAGGTCAGAGCAATGGTCAACCCTGAAATATGTTACATCATTTAGCTTTGGGTTAGAATCTCTGAGCAAAGGAGAAGTGACATCATTAAAATTAGGGATTAGGGCTTCCAAAATATCAAATATGACATCAGGGGATAATAAGCCCCTGTACCTTTCCTTCCAAACATCAACCACGGAAGGAGCTTGGCCTTCACTAACTCTGAAAAGAGATGCAAACTCTCCGGGATGACATGGACCATGTGGCTGGGGAAGGATTTCAGCCCAGGTCTTCCTAGTTATAACCAAGAATGGTCTCCAGGAAATGAATGCCATTTTAACTTTAGCGATTTTCTGTTGTTAAAAATAACTATAGTGTCCCTTAGTATTATTTACAGCACACTTCTGTACATCTCTGCTCAGAACAAGTCTCATTGATTCCAACGGATCTTACTCCCAGCACAAGCGTGACTAGGGCAGTCGTCGAACTCATCGTAACTCTCATCCTCCATCAAGCATGATTGCAGTATTATTAAGCAAGCCAAAATTTGCCCTCCTCTTTTATCTGCGGCAATACGAATCCTACCAAACTGGGAAATAAATCTGTGGCTAATATAAATCAGATTTAACACTGAAACCATAGATCTTTTTTTCACTTCCTCAGGTAGCAAGCTCAGGTAGTGAGAGGCTGCACAGAAATTGAGGCCAAACAGGTCTGAGTTTTCTGAAAGCACAAAATCCTCACAGTTACCAGTCATAAACAAGCAAACAAAAGAGTCTATGGGGGCAATCCCATTTAGAAAAGACCTAATGAAAACTGGATATACTTGGTATCCAGGAGGTCCTGAGTCTAAGAAGAGAAGTGCAGGTGTGAGGAGGAATGGAATGGCTTCCTTGAGGAACGTATGGCCGGCATCCCGAACAGGACTGCTCCTATTACACAGTGGGAAATATATTACAACATTTTGTTGTTAGTGGTGGTGTTGCAGGCTGCATTGTTATTTAATCATGGCAATCCTGTTTTCACGCTCTGGCGAAAATCCAACTTAAATACTGCTTAAAACAGACCCATTGAAATGACTGTCATGACTACTTTAAGTCCTGTTACTTTCAAAGGGTCTACTCCAGGTAGGACTTACATTGGATCTTACTCCTTCCCTCCACAATGCAGTCCAGAAAGGTCTCGATCTGGAAGATCCTGAACTTCGAGAATGTTTGCTGTGGTTGGGTCATTTGGGAACCAACCGGCAGGCTCACTTTTCTGTGTGTGCTTCACAGGAAATCTCATGGCCTTTTCAGTTACTGGCAACATCCACATTGCTTCGCTAAAATAATCGCACTCTGGTATATTTTATGCAGATCAAGTGTAGAAAGTGGGAAGCAGAAGGGTTCTGATTAAATCAGAAGTCCAGGCACTGCAGAATAATTCTTAGCATCTCTGATTGCATGGTATACACAGAGTTAGAATAAGGATTATTATTATTATTATTATTATTATTATTATTATTATTAAATACATCCGCTGTTAAATGGTCTGACATGACTGTTTCAGCATCACCCAAGGTTGGTGGACCGATCATGTTTCTTCCGCCCCCGCCCATCCCTCTAGAGGAAAATTTCTGAAGACATTTAGAAAAAGCAAGAGGATTCTTCCCCCCACTCCGCGACTGCGATCAAAGATGTACAAGCCCAAAGGAAGCGGAGAGATTGTATTACAATCATTGGAAGGCGTGCATGTCAATCCTATCAGATAGTTCAGATAATTGCATATTGTGATATAGTGTCTTTGAAATAGTAATAATTAATGATAATAAACAACCCTGTGCCAATGGGGTGGATTACATCCCACAGGGAAGATTAAAGATGTACCTGCGTGAGTTTGGGGACGGGAAGGCATTTCTCAGCTGGGCTTGTAAGCCCCCATTGATACTTCGCTGCGCGCTCCTTGTCCGGGCAGCTTGGCGCCAGGTACCTTGAATGCGTGCAGTCTTTTCATGTCTCCTGCAACCCCCCATCCGTGGACAAGCAGCGGCTCTGGCTGTCCCCTCCCTCTCCCAAGGGATGCAGATGAGTTGCTATCCCGTAGGCTGACGGTTTAAAGCTAAAACGTCGGCTTTCATTCTTATATCGGTTCTTACCACCCCCTCCTCTGTAGTTTTCGATCGACAAGGTATTTTGACGTGTGTGTGTGTGTGTGCGCGCGTCGGGGGGTGGTGAATGCGAAGAAGAGGCAATGCTCAAAGATCTGTTGCTAGAATGCTCTGCTTCTGCTTCAGACACGACATCTCTTTCCCCCGGCTTTTCTACAGCTCGGCTGTATAAAACCAAGCTAGTTGTTTTCAGCCCCGGATCTTGCAAACCAGCACAGGGAATAGAATCAAGAGTGCATGCATAGGCGCCGCGTGTATGCACGCGGAAACTCCGTGGTGAAATGGGGACTGTCATATTATGGGAGTGTTTTGTTGCAGAGAAGCAGCTGCTATAGATCCATCCACTTTGCCATGTACCATTAATGCGTTTTCTTTGTCACTGGTAAAAGGAGACACGTCTGTGACCTAAGTGTTCCTTGGTCGCTTGCTCAGCCATTGGCAGCAACGTGTTTACTCGCGAGTCGCTCTCCTTGGTACCAAAGGAATTTCTTTCCCCGGTTGCCTGTTTCAGAAGGCAGCCTTTGCTTTCTTGGGAGGGAATGTCTAATCCAGCCGGGGCGGCAGTGGCAGTGGAGCCCTCGCGAAGCGCCTGAGTGAACCAAGCGCTACAGCTCGAGCAGAGACGCAACCGCTCTCAAAGCCTCACCCCTTTCCTTAGACCAAGGGCGATTTAGGGCAGGTCAGCGGGAGGGGAGGGGAGGGGAGGGGAGGGGAGGGCGTGAGGGCTCTGATCCACATGCCTGCCTGCCGCAGACCGCCCTCTTTAGCACAGAGTAGCCCTTGTGCGCGCGGGTCTCAGGCAGGCGGGCGGGCGGCGCCCGCCTTGCGCCCGGCGGCCCGCGGGAAGCGCGCTCGGATCGGGCCGGCGGCGGCGGAGTCCGCGGGCTGACGCGGCGTCCTGGAATTTTGAAACTTTCCGGGGCTGCCTGGCCGCTCGTGATTGGCCGAGGCGGATGTAACCTCCATGCAAATGAGGCCCCGCCACGCCGCCGCCGGGAGATCAATAGAGATCTGAGGAAGAAAGGAGCATGCATTCCGGCTCGGCCAGCTCCGGGAAAACTGCCGAGGCGCGCCCGAAGCGCCCCCCCGGACGGGTCCCCCCACAGGCAGGCGAGGGAGCCCAGCCCCCGCGGGGCCCTCAGGCGCGGTCCTCCGTCCCCAGCGCGCCTCTATAACGGGAGCTGCTCTCCTCTGGTTTCTTATGAGCCCAGGATGAGCAACAAAGAAGACCCGAGCAAGGGTTGTCCCGCAGCAACTCCGCTCTCCAGTTTCACCATCCAGTCCATCCTGGGCAGCGGCACCACCGCCTCGGAAGGAGGCAGGGAGGCCAACGCCAAGCAGGCAGCCTCCGCCTGGCCGAGCAGGAAGAGGAGCCTGTCCGTGTCCTCCGAGGACGAGGAGCCGGATGAGAACTGGAAACATCCCGCCTGCTTCTGCCCCGACTCGCATGGTCCTAAAGAAACGTGCCACAAACACCAACCCATCAGTTTCACGTGTCTCAGTAAGTACTGAACGGAATCTAACCCCCCCCCCCGCCCTCGCCAAGCCCTGTTTATTTTATTTTTATAAGGAAGGATGATACCGAGTCTCTTGGAGGACAAATGCATGGGACAGAATGCTGCTGCTCTGGTTTTGCTTTGCGTGGGTCTGCAACTGTCCAATTGCTTATTTTAACTTAGTTCGATCACACCGACTTTCAGAGGAAGGCATTCATTTATCTGGGGTCTTAAGCGTCTTAAGTGCTTATACCTGCAGTGTTTCTCCTGTAAAGACCTAAAACACCATTCTCGAGCTTCCTAAATGCTCCCTGTTTCAATGGTTTTTTTTAAATGGTCTTTGGTGTCTTCCCCTTGGGGACTGAATTTAGTGCATGCAGATTAAGGAAACGTTTTTGAAATGTATATTTTATCGTTCCTCTTCAGTTTAGATTTTTGGTTCTAACACTTATTATAATGGATAACGGTGATGTCTCTCATTTTTCTAAATTTCCGTAGCAACGAAAGTCTTTTGCATGTGTCTTGAAATGTTAAATATTCAATAAGCAGCACCCTTGAAACAACACGCCGGCAATTTCTCACGCTCCCCCAAGAGGAAGTGTCGCTGAGTTCAGTGGCACCTGCTTTCCTGGGAAGAAGCACGCGAGCGGGCGAGCGAGCGCGGCTTGAGGCTGCAGCCCTGCGTCAAGCGCGCCCAGGAGCACAGTGGGGCTCGCTTCCAAGTAAGCCTGCAGAGGCTTCTCTGCTGGAATTATAAACTGCAGCTCAGGGGACGGTAAAGGCTGCACTTACAAGCAGACCTGCTCACGGGGATGACATAGATCGCAATCAGGGCTTCTCCCTGGTATGGTGCATTTAAGAGTGCAAGGCTACCCCGGCATGAATGCCTTGCCTAAAAGGGAGCTATGAAATTGATCCTCATGCCTTTCTAATGGGATGATTAAACAGCAAAAGCTGGCTGAAATGGAGCTCCATCTGCATAGGGCGGGGGCACGACAGAAGTTACACTCTGAGTTTATTTAGGACGTGCTTATTGCCTGTGGGGGGGGGGCTCCCCCCAGGGTGGGAGGACGAGACCCGAGCAGTGTTAGCGGGATGCGTAAGGCGCTTCTTCTTCTTCTTCCTCCTCCTCCTCCTCCTCCTCCTCTTCCCTTTCCTCCTCTCCAAGGCAACGCGAAGGGCACTGGCGCTGCGCTCAGCTCCGACCGGACTCCCCCTTTCCTCTCGCAGGCGCAGCCCGACTTCAAGGAGGAGAAAGAGAAGCACTTCGCGCCCGCTTCCCCGGCCTCCGCGGACAGACAAAGGGACGGGGCGGACCGGCAGGCGGGCGCTGCCAAGAAGAAGACGCGCACCGTCTTCTCGCGCAGCCAGGTCTACCAGCTGGAGTCCACCTTCGACATGAAGCGCTACCTGAGCAGCTCCGAGCGGGCCTGCCTGGCCTCCAGCTTGCAGTTGACAGAGACCCAGGTGAAGACCTGGTTTCAGAACCGCAGGAACAAATGGAAGCGGCAGCTCTCAGCGGAACTGGAGGCGGCCAACATGGCCCACGCCTCGGCCCAGACTCTCGTGGGGATGCCGCTGGTTTTCAGAGACAATTCCCTGCTCAGAGTGCCCGTGCCCAGATCCATCGCCTTCCCGGCTCCCTTGTACTATCCAGGCAGCAACCTGTCAGCCTTACCTCTCTACAATCTTTACAACAAGATCGACTACTGAAAGTGACGGGGAGGGGGCGGGAGAGGGACCAGCCGCGGCCGCCCGAGGAGGGCTCCCCCCCGTCACCACCTTCTCTCTACCTACCCGCCCGCCTGTTATCCATAGAAAAGGAGAAATGTGCTTCTTGCATTGTTAAGAAATACACCATGTGTATTCATTACTATTCCTGTTATATTTTAATATTATTATTATTATTATTCATTTTTAATTTATGGGAATCCTCTCTAGGTTGGTTTGGTTATTTTCTAGGCTGGCGTGGAGAGTGTGATATTCACTCCACCCTTCTCGTGTTGGGCTCAGCCCTGTCCAGACATAAACTGTCATTCCGACTTGGAACAGACTTTGAAATAAAACCAATCGCCATGCAGCCACAACCCATATTTTAAAGGCAAGGCAAAACCCGACCGCCTGATCGCCGCGCGGCTCTGGCTCCGCGTGCAGGTAGGAAAGTCCGCGGCGCACGAGCGCTCAGCCATTTTCGAGTCTCTTCTTCCAGGCTCTCACGCTCTTCTTTCGCCTCCAATATGATATCCGCGGGAAATTGAAGAAACTAAAAAGCGTATTTGAGATCTGTACATATTTTTAAAGAAAATAAAGCATTTTAAATGTCGTTGGTAACCCTTGTCAGATTGCTTGTTTATGATCGGCCTCCTTGCTTTTTCCCGGATTTTTCGCGGAAAGGCAAGTGCCTTAGCCACAGAAACCCCTTTCACTACAAGAAGCCAGGAAGTTTTGAAAGAGGTGAAAAGTTTCCTCTTGGTGGCCAGCAGGTTCTTTCCCTGGGGAGAGGGGGTCTCATAGGGCGATCTTGAACCATCTGCAACGGTGTTCTTACCCCCCCAAATGTGACAACAGCAGAACGAAATCGATCGAGCAGGAGTAGATGGAGGCTGATCAAAACAAAAAAGAAATATTGAGCTATCAATAGTTCGGCGTTGCCTGGGCTCACAAGGAACGTACCTTTGCGGCCCAGTTCCAACTTGCCCTGCCAAAACCAGCGAGACTTATTTCCATATATGGTGAGGATCCGACTGAAACAAAGTGGGGGAAATAGGAAAGGTTCACCTCTTTTGAGAAGCCCTGGCTCTTATTCCCGCGTACCTGGGAAGAATTAGTCCCATTGCATTAAACAGGACGCAGGGCATCATTCTAAGCGCGCCTGCTGAGCAGTAGGACTCACCGAGTTCAACAAGAATTACTCGGAGATAACCGGGCTTCTTATGCTGCCTGCCTTCTAAGTACACATGCCCAGGACTACACGACTGGATTCATACTCAGTCGATGATTATCCAAGGTACTATCCTTCTAGACAAAGGGTCTTTGAGAAGCGATTTTGGTTTGAGTCCAAATGGCAAATAACCGCTTCTTCCACATGTGCCTTGTAGTTTTAGCATCCATGCAGTTTAGCTTTACGATTCAGCCTCCAAACCGCACGCCAAGCCATCGGCTCTTCGCGCTTCTGAAGAGGGCAGGACTCGGAGGCACCCATCCCGATCCCGGGGAAGTTTGTTTGAGCTGAATGCCGTCGATTTCGGTGGAATTTTCTCCCCTCCGCCCTAGTTCGGTCCCTAGTCCTGTTTTCTGATGCAAGCACATTTCCTGCCAACAAGCCCCATTAGGTAGCACCGGTGAAATAAAATATTCGTTGGAGGAACTCTTGCTTTGAAATCGATAGGTTCTGCAACTAAAGCTGCCTGCCAACGAGCCAAAGGGCTTTAACTGGTTCGGGATCGCGATGCTTAAGAAGCAGGCTACGTGATCCGCATCCTGGTTCCTCGCTTTTGACGCAGCTACTTCGCTGCCCTTGTCGTAAAACCACAGATGGGGCCCGTTCTCGTCGTCTCCTCCATCAGGACGACCTCCCCCCCCCCTCATTAAAATGAATAGAAAATATAAGCCCTTACACAACAAACTCGGGTAAAAGCTTGCAAATGTCAAACGCAATCGGATCAAAGCCGTTCGTGGCGGGGTGGAGAGCTAGTTGCTTGAAAAGAAGATGAACGTCCCCTAATAAGCGCTCGGGAGGCGACAAGTGTTTCCGGAAATGGGCTTTCTCCAGAGTTGGAGGTGTATTCTGCTAAATGCCAAGATCTCACGCGAAGTACCTTTGCCAGCTCCTTTTTAAATAGAAATGTGACATTATAACCAAGCCGTGATTGATCTGAGCGTTCATCCCGGCGCTAAGAAACACCTGCAGCCTCCGATGTGCCGAAAGGAGGAAGCTAATCGTTTAAACAAAAAGTAAATACTTCATCAAGTGTTATTTAAATTGCAGGCGCCGTTACGTGGTTTATCACAGCCACCTGTTCCTTGGTTAGCTCAGGATCTTAATGGAGAGGGCGATTTAAAATTCAATAAGGAACTGCAATCCAGCTAAAATCACCTTTACGATGTTTTTTAAACAGAGAATGGGGGGCAATTACACCCCATATGGTCCCCGTAAATAACAGGCTCAGGGTGCATATTTTCATGCTAACTAATATTTTAGAAATGTTGATTCTGAACCATTTCCTCAAAAGCCAATGGAGATACTTTATATTTAATGTGTGCAATGGCATTTTATTCCAGAAACAAATGCACTTAAGCAGGACAGCTTTACCATCTAGTCTTCCCATTTAAAGAAAAGAAAACCAAATAGAACATAAAGATTGAACCTGGGAATTATGCTATTCTGCACCCCTTGACCATGTTTCATAGACATTCTTTCTATTGAGAAGTATAGTAAATCATTGTAAAGCATTTACTTTAAAATCAGACTTGTGGATTGATATTTGTAACTTCAAATGAAGTTGTTCAGAATCTCATCTGATCTTAGACACATCCACATAGAAGTGTTATTGACACTGTTATTATTAGTCACTTTCAATACATGTGGTTCACCTCCCCACATTACACTGGTCAGTTTTAAAGAATAGAAGCCCACTGCAATCCTGAACATGTCTTCTCAGGATTAACTCACATTGAACTCAGTGAGACTAACTGCCAATAGATTTGTAGATTTAATCCTACTTTCCATTTCTTGGCCTCTTCATTGGCCAATTTCAGTTTGCTTTTTACCTTTGGTATTTAACATCTAAAATAGTTTTTCCTTCCTTGTAAAAATCTCTGTATGAAGCCAAATGATTTTAATTCATATGGAATGTCAATAAAATTTTGTGTACTTTAAATGTTGCCTTCCCAGCATTTCACAAAACATTCTTTTGTCTGTCACATTCCTTCAATATAGTTTCCATAGTACAGAAGACAACACAGCATGTTTACACAGCATCAGTTTACATGACCCAGATCCACCATCATGTCAACTGTATGCTATCATTTTAAGTAGGGCAATAAGAACATGTTGTGATCCTCTGTAACCTGTGGAAACCATAGCTCCGATCCGTTGTGCTTATTGCAAGCCTTGGACCTGGTTCACCATACCAGAAGATACTTAAGGAGTATTTTGCAGGACAGTGATGATAAATAGTTGAAAAACAGGCTCTTGAAGAAAAGTAATGAATGCAGAACTAGTAGAAGAAATTATGGCAATCATGGACCCCAGTAGTCACAGGACTTAGTATTGTCTTGATTGTTTCCCTCCTTTTTCACTTGCTAAATCTTTCTCTGAATGCAGGCTTGTGGCTGATCTGCTGTAAGTGCAAGGTGGACCGATTAACACTGAACTAAGGTTTTCTGCACCACTTTTCTTCTCATCTATAAACTTTTCTCAACTTGCTTCTGTGTTGCTTCAACTAGGAGGCCTCAGATTGTGACAGTGTGTTTCTCCAGCAAAAAAGAACACACACTTTTTTGTTAATTTCCATCTGGCACCACTTTGACTTTTCTTTTGGAGGTGAATTGTCCTTCTTCCTGAACACGGGAAAATGCAAATATGCCAGGATCCAAGAACTCAAAGCAGTACAAAGGCTTTTGACAGTCAAAATGGTTAGTATGTATTGTTTCTACCAACAGCACTATGATTGTTACACATGGAGAAAGTTGTGTATATATTATATATGTATCTCTCTATATGTGAGAACTAAACAGAAGTTAAGATGAAATCTAGAGCAAACTTTAATATAAGATGATTATAAGAAAGGGGAGGGTGCAAAAATACAGAATTCCTGTTCCATGTTTATGCACAGGTATATTTACAGTAAGGGAAGTATTTATTTCATATTGGAGCTTTAAAGGAAACTTGGATCCAAATTAACTCAGGTATCAGAACATAATTTCTATGTAGAGGAACATGATGCTAATCTGATATTTTCTGCTACATTCGTGGGAATGTGTTCATGAATGCAGATTTGGATTTCTCAGGGTGAAAGGATGACTCCTGTATGTATAAAACTAGGATGGGGTTTATTTATAGAGTAGAGGGAAGTGAGCCACTACAGAGAAGACTTGCCTATAGCTTGTTTCTAAACATGAAATTTCAAACTTTCCTTATTACAAATTTATTCGTATTCACATTCCCGTTGAACTCAAGAATTTTGGGGTCATGTCTGATCTAGGCAGGGTGAACTCCAGCATGGAACACTCCTTTCCAAGTGGAAGCCTATTCATAGGTGACTGTTCATTGAAGATCCTCGAGGCAATTTTACGCTGGCTTTCCCCCGCTGCTTCCAAGCGGTTAAGTGTAAGTCCTGAACATCCACGCCTTCCCTAGCACAGCAATTTTTGCGTCCAGGAGATCGAGCCACTCTGACTCATAAAAATAAGGCAACAATCCAATGCATGTTTACATAGCCAAGAGTCCTACAGCTCCCAGCATGCTCTAGCCAGCCTCTCTGAAGTTGTAAGGCTCCCCCGCAAAATTGCCTAAGATTGCGCTCCAAACGTGAGAAATAGTTTTGATTCTAGCGCCGTGTTCAAAAACTCTTAGGCCCCATGATCGCACCCGGGAGAGAAAGAGAAAAGCCTGCCTTGAAGCCTTTTTTGAACGATATGAGTCTCGATTCTAAGTGTGCTATGTAAAAGCCAGACCCACAGAAATCGAAAGGACTTCTAGAATAAGTAAACTCATACTCCACCGAGAATGCAAGACCGCGCTGCAGCAAAGGCCGCGAACGATTAACCAGACCCCGTTGCATGTTGGGCGTTGTAGTTCCAGCATTGGCGTCTGCGGCGCATGCGTATAGCTGAGTCATTCAAACCAGCCAATGATCCGGCCGCGGTGCTTGATCGTTAGAGCGGGGGCTGTTGGGAGATAGCAGTGAGGGTGGTGCTCGCGCGCGAAAGTGCGCGCGCGCAGAGTACGGAGACGAACGTGGATTTTGAGATAGGCCCGGACTTTCTGGAACGCTGGAGGACAAGGTAATGGGAGCCTGGGCCCCGTCGCTTTCTCCCCTGGCCTTGTGAGCGAGAGTCGTGTCTCGTCGAGGGGGACGGTGGGGCTTCCTAGCGACCTCAGGTCGCCGTGGGTATGAAACGAGAAATTCTTTTCTCCCCCACCCCTCTTCTTGATCACTATAGCTGAGGGGCCATGCCTCTTTCTCCTTATACGATTCCCTTTTTGGTTACGCTCCTACTTCCTTTCTCTCACACTCATTTTTTTATTCCTCTGTGCCAGAGGAGGTGGATGGTGTCATTCAGGCTGCTCTTCTGGGAATGCTTCATTTGGGACGTGGTTGGGGGGTTCCTTCCAAGTAATTACACTTAAGGATCGGGAGGTCCAGGCCTTCACCTTGGAAGGATGTGCGGGAATCCTCCATGGCATCTTAACAGTGCCCAGTAATGTGCGTGGGAGGCACTATAATGAAACCTTTTAGTAGGAAAGAAATCAAAAGTAATAAATGCATATAGTCAGGAAGCCCGAGGGTTTGTCGTTTCCTTTCGCCCACACTTCTCATTATGCAATAATGTTTTTCCACTTCTCACGATAATTTTTTTGTCTTTATTTCAAGAATTAGAAAACAAGGGTCAGTGGCTTTATGTTAAGATAATACAGGCTTCTGAAATGGCAATAAAGCATAAGATCGGAAAACCAGACCAAAGTTCCATCTTATCTAGATCTTGCTTTGTACAGTGGCCAATCCAGATGCCTTGAGATGCTCAGAAGCAGGACTCGAAGACAGTATTTCTTGCTCATTGTTTTCCCCTGGCGACTGGTATTTAGAGTAATACAAATGTGACTTTGTAACAAAATCTTTCAGGCTGGCCCTGCACTGGATGCTTTGTTTGAATATGTGACTAAAGGGGAAAGTAGAATTTAAAAAAGTAAAAGTATCAAAGGGCAACTTGTCTCCTGTTCAGGGCTTGAAGGGATAGTTTTGTTTGTTTTTAATTTTTTAACATTTAGAGTGTAACCTTATGTATGCTTACGCAGCTGTAAATAGAGTGTAACCTTATGTATGCTTACACAGTTGAATTGGGCCTGCTCCCAGGTAAGGGTGTATAGGATTTAGATCTCAAAACTACAGGCAGTCTGCATGGAGCTTAATGGAGTCTGTGGCTTCTGCATGCTTCTTATACAAATCTTTGCTGCAACAGTACTTCATTGCTGTGTACAGTTCCGATTACTGCAGCTAAAAAAGAATTTTGAGTTGGTAAAAGTGCAGAGAAGAGCAACAACACTGATCAAGGAGTTGGAAATTCTGTGAGAAACTGTTACAGCAGCTGGAATTGTTTAATTTAGAAAAATGGAAAGTAAGGGGAAGCATGACAACAGTTGTTTCAGATAATGTATTGTGTAGAGAAAGTGGGAAAGGTGACATTTTTCTCCCTCTCTCATAGTACTAGAACCCAGGATCATCCCATTCAGTACAGATAAAGGAAATACTTCTTCACAATTTGTATAATGAAATGATGGAGTTCACTCCCATAGGAAGTAGTGATGGTGACCAACTTAGACTCCTTTAAAAGGGAATTGGACAAATTTATTGAGAAATCTATCAATGGATACTAGGCCTCATGGCTGTGTGCTACCTCTGGTATCATAGGCTGTATGCCTATGTACAATAATTGCTAAGGAGTTTGGGCAGAGGGAGCTGTACCTGTCCTGCTTGAGAGATTGTGTTCAGCTGGTTTGCAACCATGTGAATGGAGTGCTAGGCTAGGTTGATCACTTGTCTGATCCAATATGACTTTTCTTATGCAGCAGAGTGCTTAATTAGCCCTGGATGAAGGTCTGTGGGTACAGAGGTATGGGTGAATTTTGACTGAGAATTCACACCAGCCTTAATTCCACCTCTGGCTTGGAAATTTAAGGCAAATTACATTGCAGGTCAGCTGCAGCCTGTTCTTCAGCCCTCAAGCCTGCAACAAGCAGGGTTGTTATATTATTTTCTCAGCCCATCCTGCAATGTTGGTTGTAGGTTTAAATCATTGGATAACATTGCAGGATTGCTTGGAGGTACTCTCTCAGCTTCAGCTCAACCTGTAATAGGGATGAAATACCAGGGGCAGCAGTACACATTCTTACAAACCACACAGTTTGACTTAGAGTATTCTGTGTGAAGTACATTTTCTTGCCACAGAACCTTTCAGCTTTCAAACATGCATTTGTAGGGTTTTTAAAAGCAACAATGAAATACCTACAAAAGAACTGTGTTAGAAGGAGCTGGCATTTTGGGGGTGGGGGGTGGGGTAGGATAGATGCACTGGTATCCATCAACTGCAACATAAAATCATGTATTTCTGTACTAACCTCTAGGAGCAGTTATAACTTTCATCCCTGGAGACATCTAAAATAGCTTCTACCTGTAAATCAGAAAAGTAGTTATCCTGACAGCCAGAGGGTTTGCATGGCATGATAACTCACACTGTGTAGAAAGTTATGCCATGTGGCTCATAAGGCATCTTATCCCTGATGTGCCTAGCAGATAAGTAAGCACACTGGGGACATGGTGCCTCCCCTCCCATCGGTCTTCTTGCAGATATTGCAGGGATAGGCTGAACTAATGTCCTCTTCCTGCTGAAGAACCCACTGACAGTTACAGCACAATCCTGTAAATATTTTCTCAGAAATGAGTTCCAGTAAATTTATTCCTAGGTTAAGTGTTCACAGCACTGCAGTCCTAAGGTTCCACTACCGAGTCATAGTCTGCTTTGGCTACTTTGAATGACACTTTAAGCTCAGGGCTGGCTTGTAAACCCTAGTGCAAACCATGGCTTCAGTTGACAGTCTATCAACCTATCAGTTTCCTCAGGTTGGGAGAATGCAGGAAGCTACCTGGGCTCATGAACCCACATGGTTTAACATATTGTGTGAACCTAGTCAGTGAGAGATGCACTCTTCCCCAGTTTCTCTATCCCAGGGATCTCCACCCTTTTAGGCATGTGAGCCATTTGTCATTTTGAAAAACAGCCCTGGGTGACATCACAAATTGGATGCCATAGGTGATGGGGGCTAATCACAGAAATGATAGGAATGATCTCCCACCCAAATTTTCTGTCTTGGTGTGTGTGCATGAATGGGCACCCTTTCTGCCACCCTGGATTTTCTCTTCCTGGCTCTTTTCTCTCTTTCCTGTCTTTGCCTTTTCTTTCCATCTGTCTCTCAGGTTCCACACCACTGCTTTCTTTGACTCCCCTCCCTCCCTGCCTCTGAATCTGCCTATCTGCCTGCCTTCCTTCTTGCCTTCCATTAGTAGGAATAGGTAGAGAATTGATAGAAAAAAAATCCTCCCTGCTGAAAATTGGTGGCGGTGGGGGGAGTGAATTCCTCACCAAGGACCTCTGGGGAAAGTAGGAGATGAGGTTCACTTGCCTCCAGCCCTTTTTCCGCAGAGAGGATTTTCTCTTTCCTATATAAGATAAAGATTAGATAAGTTCATTGACTTGAATGGGAGTACAAGCTTGCCTTCCCCAGAATTGGCTTGGAGGACCAAGGATCCTATATCTTCAAGGGTCCTTGGTGGGTGGTGACTTCACTGTGCCTCTAGATGGTTTTTTCTTCCATTTAAAATAATGGATGGATTGCTTACTGCTCTCCTCTTAGCGTCCTTGTTTCGATGGTCTTTGATAGGGGATGGACTTGACCTTACTCCAACCAAATTTTGACAAGGAGGACTCCTTCCCTGCCATACAAATAAATGGAAAAATCACAGCATTCATTTACAGCCGGGGGAAAATAGCTTGGTGTGTGCCTTAGCTTGGTTCATCCATGCGCTGTTCTTATACTGTTACCTCTCTTCCTCTATTTTTTTAGCTGCTGATATTTAACTAGCATTCTCTGGCTGTTGAGCACATCGGAGTGTTGTTTTTGTATGTCACAAACATTGAGGTTGCCTGAATTTGCTGATACCTTCTTCTTCTATGTGGTTATTTATTTAATTAGGCAATAACACTCAGATAATTTAACTAGAATTAGTATATGCAAATAGAGCCTTGTAACAAATGTTTCTCTTTCCAGCCACTCAATTGCATTATCTCACCATATCCCCCCTGCCTTTTTAAAACTAGTCTGTCTTGGGATATTTTTCTCTATTTTTGTGATGATTTCTCCATTGATTGATTGTGTGAATGCATGTGTTGGACATATTTGTGCCCAATTCCAGCTACATTTAGTTAATTCCTTTATTCACATATATGGGCAACTTTCATTTCTGTTCTCTTGACCATTTAAAATAGCTTCTTATTGTGAAGCAGGAATTCTCTTCTTTAGTAAATGAGATTTTTCTGAGTTTGTAAATATCTGTGTGTTGTCTACTCCCATTTTATTGCCCCTCCTTCCTGGTTATTTTTTCCCCTCAGCATTATGTGCCTCTAAGTTGGTTCAGATGTTTTTTAAAAAATAAAATTATATATCTAGCTTGGCATTATCCTGACTGTTCTGATACTGTGTCACACAGGTTTCTTTTACTAAGTAAAGTGTTCCCTCACACATTCTTGAAGTATCAAAAGGTAATTGTTACAGCATAGTAGGCATCCGAAACATTTGGAATAGAAGTTCATAGCCACTAAATATAATTACAACAATCATAGTACTTATATTTTATGTAATCTGAGTCATTTACATCAATTTAGTGTTCTATAAACATCAAGGCTCTAAATTGGTAAGATTTTAATAGGATTTCCTAAATTCACCTATCTAGAAATTTTACACAAAGATAATTTAAGGTGATGTTTTCAAATTCCTTAGCTAACTTTTGTACAATTCTTATTCAGATGACTGGGTCAAATGAATTTAAGCTGAACCAGCCACCAGAAGATGGAATCTCATCTGTGAAATTCAGTCCTAACACATCTCAGTTTTTGCTTGTTTCATCTTGGGATACTTCTGTTCGATTGTATGATGTTCCAGCCAACACCATGAGACTAAAGTATCAACATACAGGAGCTGTACTTGACTGTGCTTTTTATGTAAGTCTTTTACTTTACCGCTTAGGTGGTTTTACTTGTTGGAAGCACCAAGGTAGAATGCAAGATGCAATTGGTTTAATTGAACATGGCTCAAAGGTTTAAGCAGGATTTGAAAGCACCATGTGGCATGTATTGCATGTACACAGGCTTTTAATTTCCTCCCTATTGTCAATAGGCCTTTGACAAGAACCCCCTTTACGTGCTCAGAAATACTCTGCATTTTTCTGTATCCTCTCCTCTGAATCTTGCCCTTTGATTAATTATTTGTGCTGTGAGTTAGGGGCATTTTTGTGTTTTGTGCTATTGTGATTCTGGTGTTTTGCTGTGATAGGGAATGAAAAAAGAAAATACTAAGAATGGGCTTGAATTGTAGCAGTTGAAGAAAAGTTATTCAAACAAGTCTTACCTCCTCTTCCTCCTCCTCCTCTTTTTTTTTTTTTTTTACCAAAGTTCCCATATTGAGATTTTTCTAATAATACATTAATTAAATGTAACTGACTAGAATACACTTTTGCTCTCTCTTTTGTTTTCATAACCAATAAAGTATTCCATTCCTGTTTTAAGTGTTGAATCACAGAATGTCATCAAGTTTGGCTATATATCTGAACAATGACTATCAGAATAGTGTAGTCAACCATGTTAAATTATTGAGAATTTATTTTCTAACTTTCATTTTTTATCATCATGTGGGCTGGTGCTTGAAAACATTCCTCTTCACCCAGTGAAGTAGTCCAAACCATTTGCTCAGAGGATGATTGTTAGCACCCTGCCTAGCTTCTTTAACAACTCTGTGATCTACCATGGTACTTTCTGTTCATTTGCACTACTCCTTTGTTTGCCATAAAGTAAAATGAGAACCTCGCTTGCACTAGCTGATTGGATAGTAACCTTTACCCAAACTCTCATATGTATAAGCTCGAAAGACTACTCATAAATAGAATGTTGTTTTGTTGACCTCAGGTGGCATTGAAGAAGTGCTTTTTAAAGATATTTGTTAGTCTTTGGATTGCAGATAAATGAACAATTTTCTTCCTTTGAAGGACCCTACACATGCCTGGAGTGGAGGATTAGACCGACAGTTAAAGATGCACGACTTGAACACTGATCAAGGTAAACTAATCTAGAAGTATAGTAGAATCTGCTGATGTAGGGCAAAACATTCTGTGCTTCAGCAGTAATTGTATGAACCTGAGAATAAACTCACTGGTATTACTTCTGAGAAAATATTTACTTTTCTATACTGAAATAGAAAAGTTTTCAGGCTAGCTTCAAGGGGTTGATATTTATGGTATTAAAAGACAGTTTTCTTACAAAGCTGAGAATTCATATTTCTTTTACTGTATTGTTTTACCAGATCAATCTGATAAACATTGGAAAAATAATTGTTTTATGGAATATTTTCTTGCAGAATGTTGTATAACATGTTTCAGACAATGTGTTCATATGTTTTCAAAAAACTGTGTAATAAGTGTTCAAGTATCAGATCCTCACAGTTCTTGTACATGGAGGACAAGCAAGTCCTGGGCTATAAATTAACACTTCAATTCTCAAATGCAAGAGCAAGATACACTTTGGCATTTAAAGGACTCTATTATTATCATGTGTGAAGGTAGATTTCTGTTTCTTCTTTGCTTGTGAGCTTCCTCTTATTGGTACAGTTGGTGGATCTGTTCCTGTCCTGTTGACTAGGCTTCAAAAGATTGGGAGAAATGATAGAGCAATAAAAAGGAGCTGAAAATATATTTATTTGAAAGGTAAGAATGTAAATTTATTTGAACTGAAAATTGAACCATATTTTAACTGCATTAGTTTCTCTTCATAACCTTTATATAAATCATAATTTAATTCCCATGAATTGGATGCTTTCTTGCACCCCCTAATTCCCACCATATTTTCTGGCAAGCTAGTCACTAAATTATTTTTCTTTCTCTTTCCTTAGCAAATTGATGAGTCCAACATCTGGCATTTGGACACATATCTACACTGCAAGTTCTTGTGAGGATAAAGAATGTGATTTGCAAATACTATCTAATAAATATGTATTTCCAAATGCCATTAGGTTGGAACATGTAAGAAGTATCCTGCAAGCTTACAAAATCCTTCATCAACCTAAGTAAGGAGGACCATGCTGATGAAAGGGAAAGTTTGTTCAGCATTCTTTCTTCAGCAGTCTGCTTTCTGCTTCTGTAACATCAGTATCATTACAAAGAGTTTCTTGATAAGCAACAGTATCCTCAACTAAACAAACATTACAGAAAACTGCATCCAAAAATACTCAGTAGCTTCATCTGGAGTTGAAATGGCACCTGAAGTCTAGGGGGAAAAATTGAACAACCTCTTGGAAGAGCAATAAATTCTTCTGGAATCCCATTACCAATAACTGAAAATGCATACTGGCAAGAAGCTTTTAAATTACTAAGACCATCAGTAATTTAATTTGTCAGGCAGACATTCTTTGAGCAATCCTGTTTTACAGTCAGAACATGAACGTCCAGTGTAACTGGGCAAGGAGAAAGCAACAAAGCACTGTATCTTGTAATATTTTCAGATGGACCGACAAAGTGAGGGAGAAGGAATCCTAAATTTTGTGATAGCACCTCAACCAGTTTTACAGAAGCATTGAAACAGGACTGAACAGACATACTGCAGAGTATGTCAGTTAAAAAATCTGTGGAATCCTATGGAGTATTGGACATAGTATAGCATTTGGTTTGCTGACTGACATCGGATATAATATGAAAGCCCATGGGAGAGCATAATAGATAAGCATCCACATATTACCGCAATAGGATGCCGCCATGCATGTCATGGGCTAACTTCTTAACATGAAACTGGACACCCTCCAAAAGATCTGTAGATTAATAAAATAACTTATAAAATATGTAAAAGCTACTTGTAGCTGCAGTCTTCAAGAAGAAAAAGAATGCAAAGTGACACCAAAATTCTGTAGTGGGACTTGATTGTGGGCAGTGATTATCTCCTCTGAAAGTTGGCTAAAAAATGAAACTCTTCAAGAAACAGTAATAGTTGAAGATGTTGAAGTATCCAGAAATGTGAATAATCCTGTACTTGATGTGGATGTCTTCTGAGCTAAGCTACAGAACTCCCTGAAGAGTCTAAAACCAATTTATACAGTAATCAATACATCTGAATTAGACAATGCACTTTTGTTAGAAATTCTTTACCAAATTGCCAAGATTTGAGAATCTGGTTTTGAGAATCTAAGCGTGTCTTGATTTACGAGTGCAAAATGAAATAAAATGAAAGATTTTATCAAGAAACAGGAAGAATTTTGTTGCCATCTATACAATATGTGCTGCTGCAAATCTGATGGATCCAAGTTTCAGGGGCTGCAGAAGTGTAAGTGATGATAGCACTGAAGCATTTGACTGGCTTTCAAAACAAGCAACAGGCTTTGGACTTGATGCCGGAAAGGTATTTTCAGCTGTTTTAGAATGCAGAGTATCTTCAGGGATTTGGTCCATTGTAAGGATTCTGCCAGACATAGCCCTCCTGCAGTATGATGGCAAGATGTACAACACTGCTTTTGACTCCTTATTTTCTGCCTGGTTCAGATTTCTCCATCTTATGCAGCATGTGAAGAAAACTTGTAAATATTTGGAAATTGTCACATCAAATCAAGAAATAAACTGATGTTTGAGAAGTTAAAGAAGTTTGTTTGAATCTGGGCAAATTTTATATAGAAGACCATGATAGCTGATAAAATAAGAGAAAGGAAGTAGAAACTGAAACTGGCAGTAGTAGTTCAGAAAATGAGACTGACGAAACTATGTTTTGTGAGCTGCCCAGAGAGTCCTTGAACCCCACTTTCTTAGTTCATTTTATGAGAATGAGTACTTTATGTCTGCCGGAAACCATGGAGAAGAGGAGCGGAGATGTGATTTCCTCTGTTTTTATTTATTTTTGCCTGTTTCTCATAAACTGGCAAAACCAATGGGATTCATTATAATTCAGGACACACACACACACCAAAATAAAAATTTGAAAATATAAATTCAGCTTGTCAGTATTGTTTGAATAATGTGCATCTTAATAGACCAAACATCATGATTTTATGTGAAATCAAGTTAAACCTAATGCCATTTATGTTCCTAAAGCAACAAAGTAGCTTTCAATCTGTAAATGGTACTAATTTTGCATATTTTTCAATTTTTGCAAGCATTTATGTTTTCTCTTGTTCCCACCCTGGGGGAGGTGTTCAAATCCAGCATGGCATGGCATGGCTTCCCTTAGATGGGGTGAGCACATTGTGGCACACACTGACAGCTGCGTAACTGTGCTTGAAGTTTGCCTTTGATCAAATTGTTCCAACCTGTGCAGTGTTATGTGCATTTGCTAGCAATAGCATAGTTTGACCTGCTAAGGTGATCTCTTTCAAGACTGATAATGGTTGTGATTGGTAAAGACAAATAGAGGAACACCTGAATATTGGAAAGAAGTCTAGCTGAATGTTAAAAAAAAGTCTCTTATGAAGTCTCTTTATAAAAAAAAAAAAACCAAAAAAAAAAAAAACCCTATACAAGTTAGAAGAAAAGATCTACAATTCCCAGTAAGCCCCAGTTAGTATTACAAGTCTTTTTCAATTTAAACTTGTTTAGAAATGAACCATTACATGGGCTTAATGTTATAAATGAATAGGCATTTTCCACATGGGTGTTGCTTAAAACCTTTAAAGGTATTAGAGAATTGGGATATTGCTATAGACGAAAAAGCTGTTGTTACCCAGAAGCTATTTAAAATAACTTTTAGAGGATTTTTAAAAAATGTACTCATTTGATACTTTCTCCAACATGGGAAAGAAAGGTATTATGGAGTAAGTATTCAGCATCAGTTTAAAAGCTTCTAAAACAGTTTAATACTATAGATACAATGAATAATGGTGTAGAATAAAGGTTTTATTGACAATGTTTTGTTGAAAGTTCCTGATTACCCACAAGTGGCAAAGGTATGAACTTATGTGCTCATGGCACATTTGCTGATCATTAGATCTTTCTAATATGCTATTCATGCTTAGGATTTTCAGAGAAGTCCAGCAGAGATAGGTGCACAAATCTTTTTTGTTGATTTCAAAGTCTCTGCATGGGTACCAGCCCTCCCCCATAAGCTTCTTTGAAACACTGAGTTGATATCTATTAGTCTACATTTAACACTTTAGAACTGTGTATCTATTGCGAAGATTAGAGGATCAAACGTCCTTTGAAAGATGTCTCAGCATGCACATATCCTAGTGAATGGCAGATCAGACTAGGTTACCGCTGTATTAATGTTGTTCTGTTCTTATTAAATCTGACTATCTCTCTGGTATAGCTATATGTGCTAATAGCTATGTGTACTGATATACTTTTTTAAAACAGAAAACCTTGTTGGCACTCATGATGCTCCTATCAGATGTGTTGAATATTGTCCAGAAGTGAATGTAATGGTAACAGGAAGTTGGGATCAAACGGTCAAGTTATGGGATCCTAGGACACCGTGTAATGCTGGAACATTTTCTCAGCCTGAAAAGGTTGGTATTTAAAAATGAAGCTGTGGTCTTATATGTTTTTTTCCTAGGAGTATACCCATTGGACTCAGTGGAACTTCTGAGGAGACATATCAATGTCTGTGACATAATTTTGCATGCAGTCCAGGGACACATTTGAGCACTTAAAGTACCGGTAGTCCCCAAATTACACACATCCAAGTCACAAACAAGCCATACTTACAACTGAAATGCCATTTAGCCTATTACATTTTTTAACATTAGTGCAGAAAATCGTCATCACAGAGAAAGGAAGAGGAGAGAAGGAAGGCCTCCAAAGCATTACCATAGAGAGAGAGGAAGCTAAAGGACAGAGAGGGTGGCCTCAAAAACATGCTTTCCTTCTCTGCCCATCTGGATAGGGAGATATCTCTGGCATTTCCTTGCTGCAAATGGGGGGTACTGGTGAGTTTGGGTGGTGTGGCAGGGGGAAGTGGAGCTATGTACTGCTTTTCCACTTTCATGGTGGTTCTTTGCCCCTAACCTGCATGAATGTGGAGGACTGCTGATACGTGATCTGACTCACAGTTTGACTTAATAATGAATTTCCATTTCTGTAGGAACAGAACTTGTTCATAACCCAGGGACTGCCTGTATAATATGTCTCAGATTGGTTCATTATTTGTAGTGAATATATGGAGGGAAAATACTGCTAGTGAGCTTTAAAATACCATAAAAATACAGTAACTACTTTATTAAACCTCAACAATTAATTCAATCTTCATAACCCCAGAAAACCTAAGGGCATGGTTCAAAGCAAACCAACCATGAGTTATTAAGAGTCTTTGACTTAAGAACTACTTCCTCCTTTTTCCACACAAAGGAAAGCTTGGCATCTTCCATTAAATTGTAGTTTAGTTTTCTGTTCTGTTCAAATGTAGAGAAACTGGCACAAATTAACAAGTTAAGATATCAAACCAAGTTAGAAATACGTTTTTTCCCCTTAAGCCTGATCCAGGCCAATTTCTTCGTACATAATTGCTGTGAGTATAGCAGGGAGTTCTCTTAAGCTAAAGCTGTATCATAGAAGCCCATTTGCAGCATTGTCCATATTGCACGGTGGTGGTAAGTCACTTAACATTGGAGCGAGGATAGAGGTATACAAAGATAGTTTTGCTGGTATATCTGTTTGGATATAGGTGGAGACTTAGATCTGATTCTGGGTGAAGCTCAGACTCCCAGTTAAGAGTCATAGGACACTTCTAGGCTCTGTGCTAAGTGTGTGCAAGTTACACTGGTTGCCAGGAATATTTTAGGCTGGTTGGACAATTGCTGCCCTACCTGAAGCCACAGTGATGCATGCCTTGATCACATTCAGATTAGATTGCTCTGCTGCACTGTTAGATTGCCCTTGTCGATGTTTCATAAGCAGTTGCTGGTTAAAAATGCAGCAGCTAGAACACTTGTGGGAGCCAGGCAGTTAGCTTGCATTGCACCTGTTCTGAATATACCTGTTGTCTATTCATTTTTGGGATCAATTCAAGGTACTGGTCTTCTTGTCCTTTACAGTCCGAAATGGTATGGCGCCACATCTGAAGTACTGTGTACAGTTTTATGAACCTGCTTAAGCATGAAGATCAATGTTGAGGGCCCTGTTTGTTGACCTGAGAGTAAGATAATTGGTTGGCATGTACTAGGGACAGTTGTTTCTCAGCGGTGGTCTCACATCTTTGGACTTCTGTAGGGAGTTGTGTGGCCTCATCACTGCTGGTTTAACACCTACTCCCAAAATTTTGAATATTCCAGTCCCTGTGTTGTTGAATTGTACTGTACCTAAAAACAATCTGTTGCTTGCTCTGTGTGTGTGTGTGTGTGTGTGCGTTACATGTAATTGATTTTTTAAGTGTTTTAGCATCTTTTAAACCACCATGTGAGGGCACTGTGCTTCAAAAGGCAGTTTAGCAATAATCAGGAAGCTTAAATATTACAACTCAGTTATTTTTATCTTTTCTGTTCAGCGTGAGTGAGAAAGTCAAAAGTGGCTGGTTTTCAGCCTGGACTAGCTTTGCCTTAACAAGCAAAAGGAGTTGGGCGGGGGCGGGGGGGGAGGGTGACAGGAAAAGTTGTGGCCAACAATAACCCTTAAAGAATAATTTGAACTATGTAACTTATTTTACTATATTCTCACAATCTCATGGTAAGAATAAATGCATATTTTAACAGAAAAAGATGAGATAAGGTTTAAGTAGTTCACCTCACTAGGCAGTGTCTGTATTGATAGTATTCATTTAGTTTTATATGTGAACTCTTGCTAGTCTTTCCATTTTCGTTACCAGATGCATGCAAGTGTAAAACTTTATTCTAGATTTTGTCACTATTTAAATACTTTCTAGTTATAATAGCATACTGTCTGACTGGTCTACATAATGTCTGAATAGCTCAGTACTATAGCCACTATACAATCTGAATCTGTTAGGAAGAACTTTGATCAGAATAAAATTGCATTGTTTTTACTTGTGATTTATAGTTACATATAACATGTAGAAAACTGTGATGAATTGCTTGTAGAATGCTATATAACAGACAGCCACACTGAGTCAGGCCTCATATTGGTACAGGAAGGTTCATTATGTCACTTTTTGTTAATAGTGTCTCTGATAAATGTGTACACCTGGCCTGCTTCGTGACATTGGTTTCATTTGATTTATGGTGGTGGGGTATAGAAAGAATATAGGTGTGACTTCAGTTTGTTTGTATAAAAGATTTAAGATAGTTAACATCCCTTCGTGTATATACTTTTCTTTAATGCTCTTTTGATGTTAGAACACATTATAAACTATAAATTCCCTTTTGTGTAATGATTTGATTTGTCGTTGGCATTTGGGCTAATGTCATTTTGTTAAACTTTGAAATACAAATGTATAATTTAATTTATGTTTAGGTTCTGTAGAATGCAAGGTTGTATAATTGGGTACCAGATTGCTTCGTAAGCAAATGAAACAATAACAAGGTGTGTCTCTTTAAAGGGTTGTATAGTTTGAAAGAACTAATAAATGTTAAGAGTTAAATTTATTGGAGTTTTACAATGTCTTGCTAACCATCCTTTGAATTCTTTTTATCAGTTGTAAAGGCTGAGATACCATGAGTAAACAGTCTGATATTTAGTGTAGCATAGTTTTAGTCTTTAGTTTTTAGTTTTAGGTATTCCTAGTTTTTCTGTCTGTTCACTAAAAAAGCTGAATTTTTTTTCCTGACTGACCTTTTGGAATACAGAACACTTAACAGTATATTTGTTTCAGATTTATTCATATGGTTTTCATGAAGATACAATTAGACTTGTACATCCTGAAATCTTCTATGTTTTGTGCCTCTTCCTTCTTGTACATGAATTCTTTCTCAGTGGCATTTTACTTCCAAAGCATAACCATGAATGTGTAACTTTGTGAGAAAATCATGGTCAGTTCAATAACTATGATTCCTGAAGACAGCCTTTGCCCTTCCATTGGTTGATTGGAAGCTTCCAAGTCCAGATGCTTCCAATCATTGAGGGCACAATGAATGGGCCTGCACTCTTAAATGCTACTATGCCATAAAACAAAACAATTCAACAAATAATTGAACTGTTGCATTAAAGAGTCCAAATCCAAAGAAACAGAGGAAAGCTTTAACCTGGGCTTAGAAGATGACAGTATTGATTCAGTACTAGAAAGAGCATTCTATAAAGCATTGGGGTATTTAGCATTCTGCAAATATCTGCTGCTGTTACATGTGTTAATGGAACAGGTCATCATTTAACATCCCCTTTATGTTGTCCAAATACAAATCCCATTATTGGAGAGGTAAAAGGTAATATTGCTGTATTTTTTCAAAGGTGTATACATTGTCTGTGTCTGGTGACAGACTGATAGTGGGAACAGCTGGTCGGAGAGTTCTTGTGTGGGACTTACGGAATATGGGCTATGTTCAGCAAAGAAGAGAATCAAGTCTTAAATATCAGACCCGTTGCATCAGAGCATTTCCTAACAAACAGGTATATAAATTGAGCTATAATACTTCATATTTAAGCCAACTGAAGGAAAAAAATGGTTTTCCTTGCATCTTTCATGCTTTTTCCTTCAAAGGTTTAAGTTTTGCTAATTATATTGCTGTCTTCATTACTGTCTCTAAAACAAATGTTATATTTGCTTAGCTTTGGAGATTTTGAAACTGCTAATGTAGTTGAAAACTATAATAACTTTAATATAGCACTTAATTCCAGAATTATCATAAAGAAGTCTGAATTATGCAGGAACACTAGACTAGAATAAATGCTAGGTTCTAGGAAAATAAGTGTTCTAGGAAATACTGTTACAGGGACTGGTTGAAAACTATTTACTTAGGAGTCATTTCTGGCTGGAGATGACTCTTCCCTGTACCTATCAAAGCTGCCAGGGGTATTAACATATGAACAAGCGTCTTTGTTTCTCTTGTCATGTTCTTCTCTAGGGGTCAATATAGTGTCTTGCTATTTTTTTGTCTTTTTGAAGGAAAAAACTAAGAGGTGTTTCAAGACAAATCGTAAGAAAGAGAAAATGTAGAATTGTTTTATGCAGAGGAGGCATTCAGTGAGTAGTCTTTTGGTGGGGTGTTTTCACACATTGGTGAGTTTCTTTTACTAGTGTGCACTCCGTTTTCATAGATGATGTCAGAATTGAAATCTTTACAGGAGACTGTGGTAAAGAAACAATCTACATTTGCTACTCTCTAGGACTCAAGGCACCTGTTTTTTTTTCCTGGTTTAGAGCAGTTGCCTTAGGGAAAAAAAAGAGAAAAAAAGGGGTCATAGCAGTAAGTAAAGTTTTTCTGTGTGTCCCATAGGGTTATGTGTTAAGCTCTATAGAAGGTCGTGTTGCAGTTGAATATTTGGACCCAAGTTTGGAAGTACAGAAGAAAAAATATGCTTTCAAATGTCACAGACTGAAGGAGAATAACATAGAGCAAATTTATCCAGTCAATGCCATCTCTTTCCACAATGTCCATAACACTTTTGCTACAGGTAATATGAAATTTTGTCTTATCGCTGGGTGTTGATGATCAGATACAAAAATTCTGTTGTAATATATGTCTTTTCGTGTGAAAAGCTTTAATTGACTCCTTTAACAATTTATACTTTAAGTAGGAACTGAAAGTTTCAATGTCATAATTTAGTAGGATTGCTATCTTATATAACGTGATTGGTTTTGGTGCTCTTTCCATGGTGTATATAGCTGGAATTTCCTTGAACTGTTAATACAAGCAGTAAAATATATAGAAATCAGAAATGTTAGTTCCTAATAGTGTTTTTCTTCACACATTTATAGGTGGTTCTGATGGCTTTGTCAATATTTGGGATCCATTCAATAAAAAGAGACTCTGCCAGTTCCACCGCTATCCTACCAGCATAGCATCACTGGCTTTCAGTAATGATGGAACTACCCTTGCAATAGCATCATCATATATGTATGAAATGGATGACATTGAGCATCCTGAAGATGGTATCTATATTCGCCAAGTGACAGATGCCGAAACAAAACCTAAGTGAGTGTGCTTCACCTGTATTTGAGCTTTTTCTAGCATTTATTCTAGGATTTATTAATTTTCCTAAATTCATGAATAGGGTTATTGATTTCTGTTAGATAGCTCAGCTTGACAGTAGGACTGGAGTTGATTTTATCTTGTTCTCTCCAAGCTTTCAATATCCGTAGGTTGATAGATGGGTGGTGGATAAAATTGTCTACTTGTTTTGTAGGAGAATGTCAAACTCATTCTTTTTGGTCACACACTATTATATGAAGCCATGGAATTATTATTAGCTCATTCCTTTAAAATTAAGTTGAAGAGTTCAGGATAACTCATGTGGCCAGTGTAATTATATTGCATCTTTCAGATTTCAAACTGTTAGCAGCCTTTTTTGTAAATAGATCTAGACTTTCATTTACAATACACGGAGCATGAGATGGTCATAGTAACTTTGTAGGATTACCAGGAAATGATTTTAAAGTGGCATGTGTAACTCTTTCATGTCCAGTATTTGCTACTTTTGCAAGGAAAGGTAAGACTAGCTTTTGTAGTGTTGCTGGAGTGCATTTGGTCTAAAGCTATATATATAGTGTTCTTTCCCTTACCTACTATGCACATTCAGCTTTCCTCCAGTCACTTTTGCCAGTTGAATGTATTATAGAAAATGCATATCCTTATAGTGTTTGAATGGATATTTTTCATCCTTACTTCCCTACAGCTGTATTGTAGCCATTAGCATATATGGCTTCAGGAAGGAAAAAAGGAACAGGTATAACTGCTTATAGGGAAAGAAAGTTACTTAGTCTTTATGTTGTAGTATATGTAAAACAGTAAGCCCATCTTAATATCAAACTCACCATTCTCTTATACTGTGTGTGAAAGAGAATGAGTCAGGGATTTAGACATATGCAACATCCATAATTTGCAGCCCTTGTTTGAACAGGCTTCCTTCTGTACTTTATCTTTTTGCGTGTGGAGCACTTCTGTTCACTGAAGCATGTGGGGGCAGGGTTCTTGTAGGTGGGAAAGCTTTGTGTGGACTGATCTACTTCTCTCTGTAAGAAATTGCGAGATCAAGGTGACTGAGTGCTCTCCCATTTGATGTTTTGTTACTTGCTGTTCATTTCATAAAATGTTCCAAAACTAGATAGGTAAAATAGAACGACATTATTGAGTCTAGGGGTAAAGTTCTTGTCAGTGATGAATGACAGGCTCTAAGCTTTTCAGAATAGTTATTTTCAGCAACATATAATGCATACCAACAATAAGCTGGTGGAGACATAGATGATCTGTGAGTTCCGAAATTATTATCTTGGTTTTCCAGAGAGCCTTTGCTCAAGGCAACTAATGGTAAAGTGTGAAAACAAAAACAACAAATTGGTGCAATAAAACAACTAAAATAATTTTGTATGGAAGAGCATTATGTTGAGTTGCTTTCTTTGATGGGACTTCCACAAGATAGGTACTATAATAGAGAAGATCTTTTGTCACACTTCAAGAAACCAGTGGGATTCTTAGTGGTGTCTTCCGTGAAGACCTAAACATGGTGGACTTCAAATAGGTATATATGCTCTGAATCTGTTGGTCCTGTCAGCAGCCCTCTTTTCACTGTGAAGCATAAGTCCTGCTTGCTAGTGGAGGAGGGAACAGAATGGGGAACAAGTTGCTGGTTATATCTTGGAACATCAAATTACTGCTTGTACTTGGGGTCCCAAGGTTTTTATGTTCTTTTTAATCTTTGTAATTTTCACTTTTCAAAGGGTGTACAGTAAAAGTCCAGAAGTATCCAAGGAGCGTTTTACTATAGGAAAGGAAATCAAATTATTCAAGTATGATACAAGCAAAAAAAAAAGTAAATCTAAAAATTAGATTGAACTGACATGTGCAATATAAAAGTAGTATGAAAATATCTGAACTTGTTATCTAAATTCCACCCCTATTTACAAAAATTAATAGAAAGTGTCCAAGTTAATTCAAAATTCACTCCTTTGTTTATCTGCAGAGATTTACTCTGGATGTATTTGCATTTTTTTATACTTCATGTATTATCTGATAGGAAACATAATAAATATATCATGTAACAGCTGCTAGGATCTTGGCACCAGTGAAGAGGCTTTGAATAACATTATAACGACTTTCGCTTATAGAACTATCCATTTATACTTTCAAAATTATATATATAAGGTTGAATTAAATCATGCCTGTTTATGAAAAGAAGGGTTTCTTTCATTCACAAATGGAAACAGCTTTCAGCCTAGCTTCCCATTGGAGAAACAGGGCTAAAAGTGATGTTTGTGGATTTTTCCTCAGTACCACCTCCTGCACTGTTTGAGGAGGTTCTCCTGCCCTCTAGAGCAGCATTTCTAGTGGCATAAAGGGAAGGGAGAATCAGTAAAATTGCTTTCTGGAACTCTGCTGAGCTTACTCATCAATCCTAGTGCTGTTTACTAAATGCAACTCCCACTGAACTTAATGAGATTTACTCTACTGTAAGGGAGTGTAGAATTCTAATTGGATTACATAACCCTGCAAGCCCTGTTGATTTTAATGAAACTAATTTTCAGCTAAGCATGTATGAATTGCAGTCTAAAGCATCTTTTCCCCATGTATATCTTGCCATATGATAGCTCCACCACACTGAAATCTGTTAAAGTTGTCCCAACTGTGCAACCTTGTGTCAAGTTTCCTTAAGGTGCAGATGAATAAATTCCATGAAATATTTTGCAAAGATTTTTCCCCTTTTTAATTTTTATTTTGATAAGACAAGTTCTCCAAATATTTTAATTTAGAATATCAAAAGAAACTATTAATCATTCTTAATTTTCCAGTTTTCTAAGAGCCGACACTGTACTTTTAGATGCAAGCCTTAATTTCCAGCCCTGGCTATGCACTGTTTTCCACTATATTCTGTTTATGGTGACACAAGTACTACTTGCATGTGTGCATGCAGACACACTTTCATTCTGATTTTTTTTAATTGATCCATTCCACCATTCCACTTTTTGTTAACAAGGGCGTTCCTGCAATTTACTTGCATTAATGAGAATTGTAACATGGGAACAGCCTTTAGTGGATTGAAGACCTGGCCATATGACTTTGACTTCAGCTGTTTCTATCCTTGTGTTATGTTTGCTAATTATAGGGATGGTTCATTCTGCTTTCTGAGGAGGTTAATCTACAATTAAACAATATTTCCTCTTGGCTGTCCATTATTTTCTAAAACAGATGGTTCATCATTTCCTGGGCTGTTAAACACAGCAAGGTTACGGTTAGACTCTTGGGAATTAGTTAGTTTTGAATCATATTACAGGATGTAGAATTAAAACTAATAAGAATAGTACTTAATATCATTTTGTGGCTGCAAACAATTATTTATTAGCAAACAATTGATCCCAGAAGGGCAAATTGTTTGAATCGGTAATGAGCTGAGACAAGGCAGAGCATATCTGTGTATTTGCAAAATAATTGTAATGTAATTGGAATGCATTTAGACAGGCATCTATTTGGACTTGTTTCTTTGTATAAATGAATTTCTGAAACATTAATATGTTTTTTGACATGTTGCTTATGCCAACCTTCAACCAGATGTTGAATTCTTAGAGTGATCCATGGAAGTAAATTTGTACCAAGATCTAAATGACAGTGTCTCCTAAATTAAAGCCTTTCTGCTACTATTTGAAAGTTTTAAATTAGCATAATTGTGCTATATCAATGCTTGAGAAGTTTAGAAGTGCAAGGAAGTAGTGAGCATCTTTTTATTTTTAAATTCTCTTCTAACCTGTATATTTTGTTGAAAATTCATTTGGGTTGTTATGTTTCAGAAAACTCTCTATTTTCATATCTCTTTATTGCAGGTCTACCTAACTTCTGGCCAAAAGCTTCAGTGATTTCTTTCTCTTTAGACTCCTTCATCTGCTTATGGCAAGATTTGCATAGAATTAAATGAAGATCTTTCGTTGAATGCTTTCACTGAAACTAGTGTTTGTCATCCTGCATACTCTATATTCTTTTATTTTTAACATGTCCAGGAATTGGTGTTGTCCTCAGCTTTAAAAGTAAATGTTTCCTTAACCCATTCATTCCTTTAAAATCTTTTTGTAGTTGAGCACTTGTATATATTTAATAATGTTTCCACTATCTGAATAAAGACTGTTTTCCAACAACTAGTGTTATTAATGTATTTTATAAAATTTCACTGTGTATTAAATGGAAGAAACATTCTCATGTTAATTTTTATTTCAGTGGAAAACAACCTTGTACTTTCCAGTTGTTTGGAACTAGAATGTTGGACTGGGACTCAAAAAAGAGCTGTGTTTTAGTTCCCCTTCTTGGTCATGAAACTTACTGAGTGATTTTGGGATGGTTTCTGACTCTAAGTTTAACCTGCCTTATAGGATTGTGGTAAGGAATAGAATGGAGAAGAGGAATGTAAGTTGCATCGGGCTCCTTGGAAGAAAGGGTGGATAAATATGTATGAAAAAGAAATTTAAAACTGCCATAATCCTTGGTCATGCCAGCTGGGGCTTATGGGAATTCAAGATTAAAACATCTGAAAAATAACAGGTTGCTTATTTCTGCTGTGTTGTTTTGTTGGGCAGGTTCTGCAGCAAGTCACATCTTTAATTCTGCGATGCAGAAAGAAGCATCTTGGCAGTAGTGGGTTGGCTTACTATTGGCCTATGCTCTTAGCCTGAGAACCAGAGAAATATGCACTGTATATCTATAATACTTGGATACATTTTCATTTTCAAATTAATATCAATCTACATGTTTAAGGAGTAAGCAGCTGAAAATTTGCAGGACTGGGGAACTGGTGAATGTAAAGTTGAAGTATTACGATATGTCTAAACACTGATGTCTGCTTTGAGAAGTGATTTTTTGGAAAAAAGTTTAAACATGCACACCACTGCAGAAAGAGTTGCATTCATGTAGTCCTGCCCAGTCTCCATTAAACTGGATTTTTTTTCTTTTTAAAGGTGCAATGGAGTTATGCAACTTCATTTAATAGCATTTGTTTACTATAACTGCCCTTCCTGATAAAGGACAGTTGATGGCAGACAGTCCAATTTGTGAAGGGAGTCCAGCTGGGCCAAGCCCTGAAAAGAAGTTCACCTGCTTCTCTCCTTGTGGAATCCTTTCCACAAGTTGGTACTTAATGCTTACTAGTGGATTTGGAAATGTGTGATACCAAGTCCACTGAAACTCTCAAGGGGAAACTTTCCATCAGTTGCATTAAAGAATATTTCTCCATGTTCATTGTAGTTAGGTACTACACTTGATAAACCTTTTGTTCTTAATTGCTATTAAAATTATGCACAGCATCTTAAAACATATATGAATATTGTTTTTAGATTCAGAATGGTATTTTTTCTCACAAACAAAACAGAGCAACATACAAATAATTGTGACTAAATAGTAATATTCTGAATTTTTCAAGTATGAAAACACTTGCAAATACAAGATTGCTTCACAAAAATGTGATGTCAAGTTTCTAAGAAAATAGCAGTACTTGAAAGCTGGAAATCAAGGGGATGCGCGGATGCACATCAGCTGTCAGGAGTTTAGGCAAGGAGGCCTCATCTTTTCAGAAAGCTGCTGTTGGAGGTAGAATATAATCTGTATTTCAAGCCACAGTGTGTTTTGGAAGTAGTACTTTGCCCTCTTGCTGGGGCAGTCAGTTGGAGATCTTGCATAGAAGAAATCTTACAAGACTCTCTTTGGGGTATTCTAGGGATATGTGCATTTTACATTCTCTTTTAAAAGTGGGTATGCATTGATATGGTCTTTAAACAAATTGGAGTTGAATCACAATTCTGCAAGAACAAGAGCCAAAGTTATATTTTTGCAAATTAAACACATTTACAGATTTGCTTCCTTTGCATAACTTACACTGCTTTTCCTAGCCATGAGACAGGCCATGAAGCATTGTCCATTGAAACTTGTAGCACCTTGCCCTCCAGATTTAAGGTTGCACTAAATGGTGTTCATACAAATCCAAGTTTATGAAAGCTAGAACCCACTGAGATTCTTGGGATGCTTAATTTAGCAGCCAGCTCCAAATGCCATGTCTCTGCATTAGCAGAAAAATACACATCTACAGTTTAGAATGCATGTGAATCTGTGAAGTAATAAGTTATACTTTGCTGCCTTTTCCCTTGAATTTTGTATTGTAAATAGTCCCAATTCATAGAGTTGCTTTTATTATGCAGCCTTTCAGGTAAGGCTACTGTAGGTTATCTTAGGGAATGCATTCACAGTAAATGAGTTTGTTTTTTTCCTCCACAAGAATTAGGTCCAGGTTGCATAAATCTCCTTTTGAGAGTATTGTTTACTTATATGTTTGTAAGCTACTTCATGGAGGAGGAAGAGGCCAAAAATACTTCAAGTGACTGACTACCCTCTTTTGGACAAGGAGTGGGCTATAGTTCAAGTAGTAATTATTCTTGTGGGCCCACTACGAGTTTAGTGCTAAGTAGATGCCCTTGTTCACTGGAGGTTGTTTAGTCATTTTCTATGTAAGGAAGGGCAATTTAGCATCTCACCTGCTATTCAGGTTCCAATGCCTTATTTAGTAGTTCTTGCTTAATTGCATGTCCTGACACATGTACCTTAATGTGTGGATCATGTCTGAAGTTTTGTGTCACTCCTGGAAGCATAAAAAGGGTACTATAGCCTATTATTCTCTTCTTCAAATACACTGATAGTGTGGACATAGCTTGTTTTTTTAACTGGCTCAAATTATATTGAGCTTTGTGTCTATTCCATTCTGGAGGGAGGGGGTGTTAATGGACCCTCCAATTTAATGTGCAAAAAATGTGCTGCATCTGTGCTCCCAGAATAATACAACCTTAGAATTAAGTTTTTGGAATAGAATATTTTTTCCAGTTGATTCTCTTGTGTCTCATGTGAATATTAATGCAATGTATTAGTGCAGTATTCACTGTTGCCACAATTGTCAACCTTAGGAAATGATTGGTGTAGTTTTATAATCTGTCAATGTATTCTGGCACACTAAACTATAGCATTAGTACTATTAAGTATTACAGTATATTGATAAATGGCTCACTAGACAGTATCTTCAGACACCACACCAAAAAGGATGAGAAAACAGTGGATGAGGGGAAAAAAACTGGGAGGGAAGATTGATATAGGAAAACATATGAGGACTTTAAAGGGGCCTAGCTAATAAAGAACATTCTGAACCCCATTTGGCAGGGATCATGGCAATAGTTCTAAAAAACAAAATGCCAAAGCAAGTAAGTGGGATCTCAGCAGGTATGCGTTTTTCTTACCTAGCATTCATATGCCCACAGTTTACAAACTACATTTGAGAGAATGGTTCTTACAGTAAGCAAACGGGAACTTGCATAGCCAATAAACCAAGACATTCTGGCATGACACAATGATAAACAGGATGACAGCTGTGTTAGTAACCAAGACAGAAATATATGTAGTAAAGATACAGGCATTCCTTCTATAAGAAGGCAATGAATCTTTCTTTTAGTATCTATCTTCTAGAAATATAAAGGCAAAGGTTTGGGAGCAGGAAGAAATCATACGCAATGAGCTTGCTTTCTCTTGTGTGAGAAACGGCTGAACAAAGAGGATATAGAGACTCCTGATGAGTGTAATTGAGTTCTAAAAAGCTCCTTAAGTCATTGCTTCTTGCTGAATGGTCAAGGGCCTTCCAGAGAAACATGGTCATAGCGATCATCCTAATGGACTCATCCATCATCCTTGGCTGCATGCCGGGGTAAAAAAGTCACAAGATGTCTCAAGAAACGGATTATGATACTATGGTATTGGAAACCAAGTGGCATCTGTGCCCTAAATGGTCTGCTACTTACTACACTTACAAATGTATAGGTAGTCTTGCTCAGTTCATGAGAAGAGTCACTGTGCAAAGCTGTAGATCTATTAGTGTGTTTTCCGTGGTTGTATACAGGTGGAATTTGTGCGGAATGTGGCTCAAATATTAGATACTGACACAGCTTTTAGAAAATCGTGGATAATTTTTTAAAGTAAACATTTTAACCTTATCTATTGCACCAATATCTTGAAAACATATGGACAAATTGTGGTGAACAGGAATTGAAAACAAAACAGCCTAGATCATACTGTCCCTGTACAAATATGTGGTGTTGCCACACTTAACAATGCTGAGTGCACTTCTGGTCACTGCACCTTAGAAAAGGTTAGTATAGAATTGGGAAAAGTGAGAAAATGCTTAAGGGGCTGGAGCAATTCCTCTGTAAGAAATTATTACAATATCTGAGATTATTTAGCTTAGAAAAAAGACAAGGGAAGAGATATCAAATGTACAACATTATGGATTGTGGAGAAAGTGGATAGAGATATATTATTTTTCTCCTCATAATATTGGAGGCAAGTGATGGGTGAGAGAACCAGAGCAAAAAAGGCAGACGACTTCTTCATACACCATATAGTAGTGATGATCATTTGGATTAGTTTAAAGGGGAAATGGACAAATTCATGGAGAAGAAAGCTATCAAAGGCTAGTAGTGCTGATGGCTGTATGGTGCCCCCAGTAGTAGAAGCAGTATGCCTATATAAACCAGTTGCTGGGGTATATGGGTGGGAAGGTCCTCTTGTACTCATGCCCTACATGTGGGTTTCCCATGTGCAGCGGCTTGGTCAATGTGTTAACAGAATGCTGGACTGCTTACCCTTGATGGGTTCCCTCAAGACTCTCATGTTCATATGGACAGCATCTTCAAAGCACTCATTTTTTTAAGGATAGGAAGGCATGATACTCCATGTAGCACATTTACTTTTTCTTGTCAGATTTTCATTATTTATCCAGATTTTTACTCCTACTCCCAAGTTGTCTCTTGCAAAATTTGAATTGCCAAACCAGCAGTCAACAGGATCACTCAAGGAGAATGGATATGAGGGTTCCAGCTGCACAAGCTCCTCAGCAAGTGGTTGAGTATGCAGACATACTATCTCTGATAATAGAGGTAGCACATGGCAGCTACTGATAGCTACCTCTTCCATAAATTTGTCCAGTCTCCCTTTGAAGCAATCCAAATCGGTAGGCCATTACTGCTTCCTGTGGCAGTGAATTCCATATTTTAATTATGCATCATGAGACGACGTACTTTTATCTGCCCTAAATTTCTCATCAAGAATCTTCATGATATGACCCCAGGTTCTAATATTATGGGAGAGGGAGAAAAATGTTTTCTCCACTTTCTCCATACTGTAATTTTAAGCACCTCTATCATGTCTTCCCTCACTCAACTTGTTCAAACCCATTTGTAGCTATTGCTCATAGGGGATTTGCTACAACCCCTTGATCATTTCAGTTTCCCCTTCACTTTTTCTAACTCTATGTCCTTTCTCAGGTAGGGTAACCAGAACTGTATGCAATATTCTAGGTGTGGTCACTCCAAATATTTTGTATATGGGAAGTATGATCTTGGCAGTTCTATTTTCAGTTCCTCTCCTAATTCTGCCTAACATGTTTTCACAGAATCTGGGTCAAGATTTTCATCACAACCACAATCCTTTCTTGAACAGTTACTGCTGGCTCAGATCCTAATAACTTGAAGTCAAAGTTGGGATCCCTCCCACCTCCCCAGTATGCCTTACTTTACACTTGCTTACACTGAATTGCATTTGTAATTTTGATATATTGGAATGCCACTGTGTATTGGGCATCTGTGGAGAGTCTAGGGACCAATTTTGGCTGCTCCCACAGCGGCACTCCTCCTGCCATTGTTAGAATTGGGCTTCATCCGAAAAAAACTCATGGTTGGATTGCTGCTTAAATTTGGTGGCAAACTACTATAAAACAATAAGCAGGGCAAGGCTAGTTTGTCCTTTATAACCACTCTAGTAGCCAATTTTGTCTTTTGCTCTGGTTGTGTATGTTGGGCACAGTGAGTGTGCATTCATATTCACACACGTGTGCATGCAGACCATGTGCTGTTCCTCTTAATGGTTTACATAAACATCCATACTGTGCAGGGTTGAGTTTTCTTGGCACAGAACTCTTAGATTATCACCATTCAAGTTTTCATGTTATTTTGAGAATCATGCAACCATTCATGGCTGTATCGAACCCTGCAGCTTCTTTTGTGTATGGCACCACTTGGGACCCTGCTTAAAACAGTTCCTGGCTGTTGGCATTTTGCCTGCTTATGCTTCACTGCCACCTGGGCAATATATTGCAGAGGTTCAACCACCATGGCATTCACAGAACTGTAACTTTCGGTATTCTATATTATGTCCAGAAGTGTTTACCATACCAGTTTTTTCCAATTCCTCTTAGATCTGCTCATAGTCTTTGTCATGGCAGTGGATGGATTCTCAGCTATGACAACTTTAAATCTGCTGGATAACCTCTCACATAGACCCATGTCCCTTCCCTGTATGCTTTAGTTTAATGGCAACATTTCTATTATGCAATTTAGCTAAGTGTTCATTGTCCCCAGTGCTTTCTTTGTCTTTAGATGTTGACAACAAACCATTTATATTGGTGATTCTGTAATATAATCCATCAACATTTTGGGAGAGCAAAGCCCAAACATTTAAGGAAATAGGTTGTCAGTTCTCTAAATAATTACAGGAACCAGAAAGATTCCTTTCCACTTGAGAAGAAGCTAACCAGGAAATTCAGATTCTGGAAACTTCCTTGTGAACCTGATATAATATCCATGAGTATGCAGTCATGGTAAAACTGACTAGCTGTGCAGGAATAGAATGAGGAAGGCAATAATATGCTAATTATTTTGAAAACTGAATTTATTAGCAATTGGAACAATTTATTAATAGAGGTTTAAAGCTAACTTAAAAGGCATAGTCACCCTCATAAGCCTCATGGTTCAACAGATCATATATGCCTATCTGGGATTTTGTAGATACTAGAATTGTATATGATGTATACTTAAATCTAAAAGTGTACTATAAACGTTAATTTTAACTGTAAATGAGAATGATCTTGCAAGACATGTACATTCTCTCTCTCTCTCTCTCTCTCTCTCTCTCTCTCTCTCTCTCTCTCTCACACACACACACACACACACACACACACA